>NC_039362.1:216540281-216548315 GCF_003573695.1 Papaver somniferum
TTTTTTTTTTTTTTTTTTTTTTTTTTTTTTTTTTTTTTTGAATAAGAAAGAAACACTTTTGATACATAAATAAAAGGAAACAAAAATTACATGACACTTTGCAAGAGGTAGCCCTTTTTGATGCACCCAGTTAAATTCGATGGTTGTTTTTCTTAATGTAACCTCCACCTTCTATCCCAACCAACCAAAGAACAAGCTAGTCAAGTTTCGTTCAGTATTCTAAAGTGATTGGCAATCGTAACTTCCTATCCAACACCTTGAAGATCGAGGCCATACATGTATTGGTAGATCGTGCGCGTGCAAATTTCTTATCACTATGTGAATTGTGCTAGAATCAGGGTGCCTAAATATCTAGACTAAGACTCCTAATAATTACATATTTGCACAAGAGTCAACATTTCAAGGTAAATGAGCTCCATTTTTATGATTTTTTTAATTTTTTAATTTTTTAATTTTTTTGGAATTTTTTCAATTTTTTCAAAAAGAAGAAGGAGTTCGTTTTCAAATAAGGCAAATTATCGTGGTATCCATTCCATACCCCCAAACCTAAACTAAACATTGTCCTCAATGTTTCAAAATATGAACAAAATTATAATACAACATATGAAGAGGATCATGTTGAGTAGAGAAAAAGGAAAGAGAATACCCGATTTCGGCGAAAGCAATATTAGAACTCCGTTATTCAAGGCAAAAATCCAACATATTTCAGCCGAGATCATATTGGATTAGCAAAATATATACAAAAGGAACAAAAGGGTTTTTAAGAAATTTTATCTACTGGATTATATACAAAAATTCACCATACACCAAAAGTCTAAAGAGTTGAGGATCAACCCAAAAGACAAAGTGTAGAGGTTTCAACAGCTTCACACAATAATAAAATGGAAAAAATGCACGTGAAACTGTGAAACAAAATGAGCTACCCCCAAACCTGGATTTTACAGAAGATATAGTTTTGAGAACAAAATCGCGCAGTTTTGGGGGTTCATCATGCACAAGGTCTAGCTCGAAATGAACTGTGCTAGGGACGGGCAAACATGCAATTTCCAACTGTGGTTCCTCAAAGATATTATACTTAGAAGCAAAATAGTCCAAAAGGACTTGGGAAGCATACAGTTCCAATCCTAGATTAGGAATTTTCAGAAAAATCGGTTTGACAATATGGGTACAAACCAAATCTAGGTTGGGTGGAAGGCCATCAGATTGTGACTTAGGTAGAAGAATAGGAATATCATTATCAATCAAATCAAAATCTCCTAACTCATCTACACATGTCACATCATGCTCACAATCATCAATCAAATTGGCAAGATCACAATCAGAATCATCAACATCATCAACAGATTGATTCTCGTGTATCGGCACATCAGGGGAAACATCACATGGAATACTAGAAGAAATATCATGCATTAAGGTCGGGGCAGAGAAGCCTAATGTATTTGAACCCAAAGGTTCCATAACATTTTCAGTATAGACATGTTCTTCTAACATAACATCATAATCATCATCATCATCATGATAGGGATTTTGCAATCTAGGATAATTTTCAATCCTAAGGTTGGAGCTATTACAAGAATAAAACTCTAATTCATGGGGGTGACTCATATCATGTGGTGTTGTTCCTGTTTCCCTAACGGATTCCCATTGATGGGTTTTCTCTGCAATCTCAGCTAAAAATTTCCATGCATCATCCACAGATTTATCAAGAAATTTACCATTTCACATAGACTCAACCATGGTTCGAGATTTAAAGTCTAGTCCCTCATAGAGGATGACGACAAGTCTCCACTTCTCAAATCCATGGTGCGGACATTCGCTCAACAAATCATTAAAACGTTCGAAATAGTGAAAAACAGTTTCCTCATCCAATTGGACAAAACAATTGATACTTTGACGAATAGCGATGGTCCTATGATGTGGAAAGAATTTTTTGAAAAAAAGATCTGTGAGTTGGTCCCAAGTGTTGATTGATTGTGGTCTCAAACCGTAAAACCATGTTTTGGCCCTTTCCTTTAAAGAAAATGTAAACAAACGCAATTTCAGAGAGTCTTCGGACATACGATCAGGTTGCATAGTCCGACAAATTTGTTCAAACTCTCTTACATGAGTATAGGGGTTCTCAGAATCGAACCCTCGAAATATAGGAAGTATTTGTATCATGCTTGCATTTATTTTAAAAGGGTTATTGGTTTGAGGTAATACAATACATGATAATGGAATTTTTATTGACGGATACATGTATTCATGGAGAGCACGAGGTTAGCCCATATTGAAAAGACACAAAGCCCACTATTTGGTTTTAATGGGTTTGGATTTTTGGGAAAATTTTGGTTTTTTTGAAATAAGGAGCAAAATTTTGGGAGCAAGTTTGGTTTTAATGGGTTAAAGAAGAAAAAATTTGGTTGTTAAAATGGGAGCAAGAAAAATTTGGTTTTTGAATGGGAGAAAAGTAATTTTTTTTTTTTTTTTTTTTTTTTTTAAAAAAAAAAAAGAAAATAAAATTCGGTTTTTGAATGGGAGCAAGCCCACTGTTGGTTTTGTGTTTGCTGTGGCTCAGCTGGTTTGAAAACGTTTGGTGAAACTGAGTCCAAAATCTCGGCCTAAAATTTGGGTACTCGGCCCACTAACGAGTTAACCTAGCGTGATCGGTTACAAGCTCAGCTGGGTTTAAACCCAGAGTACAAAATACAAGTCCAAATTAAACAAGCCCACAAAAATTAAATACACAACCCCATAATCAATGTAAACAAACAAGCCCACAAAAATTAATTACAAACCCAACAGAAAATAAAAAGCCCAAAAATTGGGTTAATTATACAAGCCCACAATTAAAAATTGGAAGCCCACAGGTTGGGTTCTCTTAAATGGGTTACCTTTTAAGCACAGCCCAGCTGCTCTGATATTGTTGCGAAAACCCAGTTGGGCTTTGGTTCTTTTCCTTGGTGGCGTCCCAGCAGAGGAAAAATAGGTTCAGAACAGCAGGTCCAACAGCAAATGAAGTGAAACAGATACAGATGCAAATGCTATGCAGTGAAATGCAAAAATAGCTAATAAAACTACAAGAAAAACACAGCACCAATCCCCGGCAACGGCGCCAAAAACTTGGTTGGCCCTCTAAAAGAGTCACAAACTATCCCCGGCAGCGGCGCCAAAAACTTGGTGGACCCGGGAAGGCGTGAAAATTAAAGCGAAATGAAAACGGGCCTACAGTAATACCGCAAGTGCACGGTCGTCAGTTGTAGCTCGTGCAAGTACGGGTCGATCCACAGAGACTGGGTGTGTTTTGGAGTGTGTAGCTATTTTGGGTTTCTAAATTGTTGTTGGGCTTTGAATGGTCAATGGGCTTTGAGTACTAATGGGTTTTGATAACAATAGGCTTTTGATTAAGCCTTTGCTTTCAAAGTAAAAGTAAGATGGGCTTGACCTTTGGGCTTTGGAATGAACTGAGCCTTGGGCTGAGTTGGCTGGATACTGAAATGATCTGGGCTTGGTAGTATTTTGATGTGAACTGGGCCTTTGGGCCTTTGAGGGACTGAACTTCAAATGTAGCAGTGAACCGAGCTTGGCTTTTGAAGTGGGCTTTTTCCATTCCCTAGCAGTAGCTGTGATCTGGGCTTGGCTTAGTAATGAGCTTGGGCTTTTAGCCTTTGGTTTCAACCCTAACAGTGTGCAATGGGCTTAAAGAGTTTTTGGTCAAGAAGAAAAGAAGTGACCAGGAGAGACAGGTAACAGTGAGCAACAATGGCTCTAGGCCAAAACAACAAAGATAGAGGAAGAAGGCAGTGAGGCAATAATACAAAGGCAGTTAGCCTAAGGCAAAGACAATGAAGAAAATTAAACAAGACAATGACTAAACAGCAAAGAACTAAACAACAACAATGGAAGTAAACCAAGGCCTAAGCCAAGGGCAGGGGAGATGGTGAAGGTGAGATGGTGAGGGTGAGCCTAGGCATACTACTAGAGTGGGAAGAGAACTAGTTTGCTCACAGTCACTAGTGAGCACTAGTTTCTCCCTACTGCTCAATCAACACAATGCTCTAAAGGCTTTAGCCTAACATTCACACAAAACAGTAAACATGAGTGATTAAAGAACACTAGGATGTTGAATCCACCATTAACCTAGGGGATATTCTACTCACAGCTAAAATAGTTACCAAAGTACTAATTGTCTGATTAAAGTACAACTAGTCTAAGGGCTTAACAACATTGGACAGTGGCTGCACATGATGAAGACTATCTTATTGATTCATGGTTTCATCTAGTCCTAGCATTTGAGGTTCAGAACATACATAACAGAAACATTACAGAACATGATACAAACATTACAGAAACATAACATAACAGGAATATGGGAGTGACAGCAAAGAACAAACATAACACAACAGTGGAGTTCATAACAGGAACAACACATAACAACATCACAGTGACATAAAATGGAGAAAATCAAAACATTAAAATGGATCAACAGTGAACAACAAAATGAACATTTAACAGAACTAAGTTCTGGACGCCGGCTATTCCAGGCATAAAACCTCACACACAAACCCACAGTTCCCTTTTATACCCAATACCCAATTTAGGGTTTATAGAAAAATACCCAAATTCAAACAGTGAAATTAGGTATATGATTTACCTAATTTTTGACAGTACAAATTGAACCCATAACTAATTCATTGCTTCTCCTAACAGAAATTAGGGTTTTCTATAAAAATCCTAAAAATTGAGAAATTAGGGTTTCGTAAAATCTTACTTTGATGGCGCAATTTCTTCAATCAATCGCTGACCCAACCTTCCTCTGACTTCACTGCTCCTTCCCATGCCTTTTCTAGCTTCGATTGATAACATGCAATCATTCTCATCAATTCCACACGTCACTGAAATCGTGTGATGTTGATGAAGTTGATTGAAAGTTACCATGTGCGGTAGGTGGTGGTGATGATAAAGAAGGTGGTGTGGTTGTGGCAGAGTTGGTGGTGGCGGACATGGTGGTACGGTGGAGCGGCAGTGGAGTTGGTGGTGGTGCGGGTAGAAGGAAGAGAAGAGGGGAGTGAAAATGATTAGGGTTAGGTCTATTTTGGGGTTATATATGCTAGGGTTATTTCGGTGTGAGTCGGTACAGAAAAGTTTGATGTATCGCAAGTTGAAGCCTTAGGATATGGAGATGGTAGGTGGATCGGACGGTGAGATGGAACAGAGTTTGTAGCAACCGTTGGATGTAAAATACAACGAAGTTAACGGTGCAAGATTAGGTTAGGTGTTGTAGTGTTGATCGGAATCATCGGGACTTGATGCACAGGCCTAGAAGCGATCGTTGGATTCAACTACAATCTAATCTGAAGGCTTGGAATTTAGGCACTATGGTGTTTGATATGAGCTTCATATTTTGATGCGCGATGAAGGAGCGACCATCGGATGATGAGATGGATCCAATCCGACGGCTGAAGATGGAGGCGGTTTTGGTTATAGAAAATGGGTTTGGGTAAGGGTTTTGGGCCTTGGGTATGCCAAGCCCATATCTTCTTTAAGAACAATTCTTCCTTCTTGAGCCCATTTCTAGTCTTTTGGGCTTATGCGCACCATTCTTTGCGGCTTCCTTGCGTAATTTCTTCCGGCTTTTCACTACTCTTCAACTCTTTTCCGCTCCGCAAGTTATCCAGACTTTATTTATTACCTAAAAATGCAAAATTAAGAAAGAAAAATATTTATTCTTGAAAACAATGAAAATGCAGAATATGGGATAAAATGTAGAATTAATGCGCAAAAGATGAGTTAAATGCCAACAAAAAGGGATAAATATATACATTATTTGGCACTCATCATCGTGCCATATTGCAAATCCCAAACAACAATATCAATTTCGCATCAACTAAGACCCTTTTCCTATGCTTTGCTCATTAGCTTTCAGCTGGTCTCACTGTTACATATGTTAGTCTAAGTAAGATATTGCAGCACTTCCCTATGAACTAGCTTTACATCGTAAATAATGAGGCAAGACTTTATAAACGAAAATACCCTCATTCATTACTTCTCTCACATAGCAAGACCATGACACCAACATAGCACAGACGGGTTTCATTAGCATATATAAGTGTCATTTAACTGCAGTGCATGCGCTTATTTCGGATAATAACGGCGCAAACTATGACCGGTTCCTTCATTATTTCTAATAACGGTAGAGCTTCCAATAATTATTATTAGCATGGCTGCACAGGACATTTACACTAACACAATCTATTCGTCTAAGTGATTGTTTCTCCGATATTTACGTAAATACTCTCTTCTCGTACGTCTTTGAGATATACACATTAAAGGCTACTAATTACTGCCAGAAAATTATAACTAATGTATGATAGAAACATTTTTGTGTTTAATTTGATCTCAATACTATATATTTTTGGCACTCGAGTTTGTACTAATTTTGGTGTTTTATGTGTTTGTAGGCACCTTTGAGAAAATAAACATTTTTTGGAAAATTCGGCTTGAAAAGTTGGTAAAAGCCCCGGAGGACACGTGTTATTCGGACTCTCAGCGTTGGATAAGGGGCACCTCAATTACTAAGGGGCACCCCAGGTCACCCCAAAGGCAGTTGCTATTCGCTCCCCAGTTCTGGTTAGGGGGAGGACATCTTCTTCCCAAATTCCCAAATTCGGCTTGAAAAAAATACTATCAACTGGCAGATGTTTTGTTGGAATTTTTAAACGTGTTCTAGGGCGATTCAGTGGCTGATTTTTGGTAGGAAGTTGTGATATGTCCTAGCAAACACGTTTTGGGATTTTGGTTCGATCAAATTTGGCCAGAATTAGCTGGATAATTCACGGAATGCAAAACAGGGAAACACGGGTTGAACACGGGATTGGAGAAGATTTGAGCGTGTTCTGCTCATGCATGAGGGCTCTAGCAACATTGTGGGTCATGTGTAAACATTTTTAGAGTGACCAGGATGGAAATCTACGCGTGAGAAGCTAAATCAGGGAAGAAAATATTCCCAGAATATTTTTTCATCAAACCGAGTTAAGAGAGAATTATCTCGAGTTATAGCGAGACTTCTTGATCCTGTGGAGTATATATAGAGTGTTGGGGACTCATAGAAGAGGTGTCGAGAGTCTGGGGGGCTGAGGAGAGCCAGAAAAGAAGAAATTCGAGTTTTCCCAAACTCGGTTTTTGCTGCTGCTGCCATTGAAGAACATGAAGAACACGAAGAACGGACCTGCACCAGCAGTCGTTTTTCTACAGTAATAACGACTCACACCTGTGGGTCGTACATCAGGCAGACTTATTTGCTACATCGTTTGCGACACATCTTCAGCAGTCTTATTTTGTCACTGAGGGTCGTAGTTCTCTGGTTTGTGACAAATATAATTGTTACAAACCCGGTTTTATTGTATTTCTCATATTCTCATCATTTGTAAACTATTTTTGAGCATCAATGAAATTCTTTGAGAGGTTTTCCAACATGATGAACGGCTAATTCTCTCGTAACCAGGGCAGTGGATGAAGCTATTCACACATGAACAATGGGTAACTATTTCATTTTCTCTAATATTTAATTATAATTCACTCAATCACTGCTTTTGCAGAGTTCTTAAAAGTTTACATAATTTTCTTCATTAGTTGTGATTCAATTAGATAGGTTATGCTTTGGTTAGATAATCTATGCTTAAGGGATACAATTAATTTTTGAGAATATGTTTGATTATTTGTGGCTTAAGAAATAAAGGATTAAAAGGATAGTTAGAGTTATGAAATATTTGACATCATTCATGTGTAATAGTGGATTTTAGTGTCTTGGTTACCTCTCGCCCACTTTGTTAATATTTTATATATATAATTTTATTAATTCTAAAATTCCATTTCCTTCACAAGTCTAAAAAGAACCCATTTTTACCACTATCACTACATCCCATCAAAAAAAATATTAATCATTTTGGCGCCGCCGACGCGGATTTGTGCTTAGGTAGAATTTTTAGGTTTTTTTTTTATTTCATTTGTTCTTTTTACGTTTCTTTAGGTGTGTCTTTGTATTACAGTTTTGAA
>NC_039362.1:216548545-216578527 GCF_003573695.1 Papaver somniferum
AAAAAAAAAAAAAAAGCGAAAGAAATAGAAAAATTAAAAAAAAAGAGAGAGAATTTATTTTATTTTTTTAGAGACCTTCCATTTTTTGTAATTTTTTATTTATTTATTTTCTTTTGCACTTTATTTGGACTTTGGACTTGGACAATTATTTTTTTTAAACCCTAAGGAAGGGTACATTAAATATAAAACTGTTTGCAGGGAAGGACGACGATTACAATATCGTCTTGGCCCCTCGGGTTCGCACATGACATAGGAGTCGTGGCCCGAGTCGACTTCAGCGGTTCTTCGCCCGTATGGTACGGGAGGTAAGCTTTCGAAACACCCGCGAATTCCCTGTCAGCGGGTTTATTGTATGCCTTAAGGTGAATATATGCTGAGGATTTGAATACGGTTGTTTTAATTTCCTAGTAAAGGGAATGGCCTGGCCAAATTAAGATAAGGACTCGTATTTCATCACCGTTTCCTTCTTGCCCGCCTTAGGAAAACGAAACCAAACGCGAACCTAAGCTTAAAATTTTGACTAGAACGAGACCTATAGGGCAACGAACTTAATTGGGAAGTCGTTCGAAAAATATTGGTTACTCTTTTGAGCATACTTTGAAGTTTGTGATGGTTTCTGCGAGTTGAATGCGTGACTGCGCCGCCTTATAATACCGGTAAGACCTTGGGTATCAAATCTCCTCGCAGCTTCCCTCGTCTCAATTCAACTTACTTAAACTCGTATTGATTCCAAAGAGGTTTTCTCAAATTGTAACGAATTCCTTTTCGAAAGATTAGAAGCTGGTCTAGAAACAATCTAAGTGGAGCCATCATGCTTGTTGTTTGCTAGATTTTATAGGTTTGATTTGGTCGAGTCAACCTTGTTTGTGATTGTGTAGAATTCCCTTGCGGTTAGGATGTCGAACTGGTATTATAATAGCCAATACAATGAGCATTCGACTGAGCAGCTTGGACATTATCCTTTTTATGACCATAGTGTGAATAGTGATTGGGAACGCGAAACTTTTGAAGGTTATGGTACATACCATTGTGAGCCCAATTACTATCCATATACCCACAGGTCAACTAAGACATCTCTAGAAGAGACCCTCAAGCAATTTACTGAGAATACAAATAGGATTGTAGAAAAACTTGCTCAGGATAGTCTTAATTTCTAGTGTAGTTTTCCCAATACCACCCTCGAAAATAAGGATAGTTTTTATTCACATAATCAAGATGAAGAGGTTAGAATTGGTAACACTACTTGTTTTGATAAGGTTCGATCATTTTCATGTTATTATAGTGATGATTATGATGAGGATAGTATTGATGAAGAACATGAAATATGTAGGCATAATCATCAGGAATTGGTTACTCCAATTGAACTTTACAATGATAATATTATTTCTAGTTCAAATTCAAATAATTTTAATAATTATTCACCTATTCAAAAGGATGAGGATTTGACTAGAGATACCCTCGTTTTAGACGATGTAGTATTTCCTGTTTACAAAGCCGGTAATGATTTAGAGGAACGAGTTTATTCTGAGAATAATGTTTTAGAGTCTAGCGATTTAGAAACAATAGTCTTAGACGAAGAAGATGAACTCGTAGAGATGAGTGAGGATGAACCTGACTTAGAAGAATCAATTGACCATTTCTAGGAATCTGATGACCTAGAAATTAGGGAAGTTGTGACTAGTCTTTCTAGAGACACAGAAAACTCTAAGTTTGGGGGTGATTATCATTCTCCATGTGCTTTAACTCTTAGAAAGTTCCCTCGTGTAGGACTTGAAATTTATGCCTCAACCATATTACAAGATTATCTCCATACATGTTTTCCCGAACCTAATGATGTCCATAGAGAAGCTCAGTTGTTAGAAACCCATCCTCTGGTTGATGTGGTTAACCCAGGCTATGATACCAAGATTGACTTTGTTTTCCCACCAAAAACTTTTCTTCCAATTGTGGGAACATATGATTTTCAGATGTGCCGGATATTAAGTTTTGAGACTATACCTAATTACTTTAGGATATTAGGGTCGACACATTTTCTTAAGAATGACCATTATTATGGTCAACTTTGTGAGTCAAATCTAATTGTCTTAGAGGATCCCCAATTATTCAGGTTGTTATTATGTGCTTCTAAATTTTTATTTGAGTTTTTACAGACTCTAGGACCTAATAATTCGGATCTCACTTTTGAGGAGTTGCAGCCTAAAGAAATTTATTTAGACCCTTTTATAGAACCTGAACCTGAACCACAATCAGATGTAGTTGTCTTAATCAGGAAAATAGGTAAGGGCATGCTAGTATTGTTCATTTTCTTGGTTTACTGCAGTTTCCTTTGGTCAGCTCTATTTGGTTTTGAAGACCCGCAGTTATTCCGGTTACTGTTATACGGTTCGAGTTGACTAATCCTTTCCTAAGACTGGCTGAAGACTTTAAACTTAGCACTTCTTGGGAGGTAACCCATGCTCATGCAACATGGTAATATCTTTCCTTAACTCTTTTTCTTCAAGTGGTAACCGTTTCTCCTTGTTCATGCTTTTAATTTTATCTTTAGAACATCAAGGACAATGTTAGATTTAAGTTTGGGGGTATGGGAGAAACTTTTTAGTTGCACTTTTGAAACTTCTAGCGTCACATGGTATCCGGTTAGCTAAGTTTACATATTGTTTCTCACCGAAAAGATAGAAATTGGAATGCTAGAGATAACAACTTATTGAGACATTAGAGAAAAATACATTGAGATCCTTGAAATTCAGGAGAGAACTTGTTCCTTTTAGAGGTAACCGTGATGGACCTAACCATACATGATGGAAAGGCAAGTAGGTCAGGGAAATTCCAGAAAGACAAAGCAACCTCACAATGTAGTCTTAGTTACTGGATTGCGACTCTTTCTCAGTAGAAACTTATCATCATCAACAAGCGGAGCGACATCAAAATCTATGAAGAAAGTTGAAGACTTTTTAGGTTTAGAAGCAACAATAGAAGAGAATAATTCAAAAATCAAAGTTGAAGTTATAAGAGCAAATGATATAAGTTGTTAGAATCCATGATACCAAGACATCACAAGTTGCGAAGATCCAAGTTTTGAAAGTCCTTCTCTCATGGCCATGTAAATTTTTGTCTTGTAATTTTTTGTTTTCAAAAAAAAAAATGAAACATCATTACGTTCTTTTTGTTCAATAAGGCCATAGGGAAGAAGAAATTTATAAGTCAAGCAAGAAATCGAAGAGAAGAGTTAATTGTCAAGGTTTTATGAGGTTCGAGAGTTTATCATCAACAGTTGAAGACCGAAGAAGGCGTTGTTTCTACTGAGCACTGTGAGAGAGTCGAAGAAAGATGCATTTTCTTAAGAATGACCACTGCTCTCATTGTGGTCAGTTATGTAAGTCAAACCTGATTGACTTAGAGGATCCTCAATTATTTAGGTTATTTTTTTGTGCTTCTAAGTTCTTATTTGAGTTTTTCCAGACTCTAGGACCTAATGATTCGGATCCCACCTATGAAGAAACGCAACCAATGAAAATATTTTATTTAGACCCTTTCTTAGAACCTGAACCTGAACCACAATTAGATATAAATATCTTAATCAGGAAACTAGATAAGGGCATGCTATCCTTGTTCACTTTCTTGGGTTATTGTAGTTTTCTTTGGTCAGCTCTTTTTGGTTTTGAAGACCCACAGTTATTTCGGCTGTTACTTTTTGATTCTATGAGGTGACTAATTACTTCTGATGTCTGGCTGAAGACTTTAAACTTAGCACTTCTTGGGAGGTAACCCAATCTCATGCAACACGGTAATATCTTTCCTTAACTCTTTTGCTTCAAATGGTAACAGTTTCTCCTTGTTCATATGCTTTTAATTTTATCTTTAGAACATTGAGGACAATGTTAGATTTAAGTTTGGGGGTATGGGAGAAACTTTTTAGTTGCACTTTTGAAACTTCTAGCGTCACATGGTATCCGGTTAGCTAAGTTTACATACTGTTTCTCACCGAAAATATAGAAATTGGAATGCTAGAGATAACAACTTATTGAGACATTAGAGAAAAAGACATTGAGATCCTTGAAATTCAGGAGAGAACTTGTTCCTTTTATAGGGTAACCGTGATGGACCTAGCCATACATGATGGAAAAGCAAGTAGGTCAGGGAAATGCCAGAAAGACAAAGCAACCTCATAATGTAGTCTTAGTTACTGGATTGCGACTCTCTCTCAGTAGAAAATTATCATCATCAACAAGCGGAGCGACATCAAAATCTATGAAGAAAGTTGAAGACGTTTTAGGTTTAGAAGCAACAATAGAAGAGAATAATTCAAAAATCAAAGTTGAAGTTATAAGAGCAAATGATATAAGTTGTTAGAATCCATGATACCAAGACATCACAAGTTGCGAAGATCCAAGTTTTGAAAGTCCTTCTCTCATGGCCATGTAAATTTTTGTCTTCTAATTTTTTGTTATCAAAAAAAAAAAATGAAAAAAAAAATAAAAAAAATGAAACATCATTACGTTCTTTTTGTTCAATAAGGCCATAGGGAAGAAGAAATTTATAAGTCAAGCAAGAAATCGAAGAGAAGAGTTAATTGTCAAGGTTCTATGAGGTTCGAGAGTTTATCATCAACAGTTGAAGACCGAAGAAGGCGTTGTTTCTACTGAGCACTGTGAGAGAGTCGAAGAAAGATGCATTTTCTTAAGAATGACCACTGCTCTCATTGTGGTCAGTTATGTAAGTCAAACCTGATTGACTTAGAGGATCCTCAATTATTTAGGTTATTGTTTTGTGCTTCTAAGTTCTTATTTGAGTTTTTCCAGACTCTAGGACCTAATGATTCGGATCCCACCTATGAAGAAACGCAACCAATGAAAATATTTTATTTAGACCCTTTCTTAGAACCTGAACCTGAACCACAATTAGATATAAATATCTTAATCAGGAAACTAGATAAGGGCATGCTATCCTTGTTCACTTTCTTGGGTTATTGTAGTTTCCTTTGGTCAACTCTTTTTGGTTTTGAAAACCCACAGTTATTTCGGCTGTTACTTTTTGATTCTATGAGGTGACTTATTCCTTCCGATGTCTGGCTGAAGACTTTAAACTTAGCACTTCTTGGGAGGTAACCCAATCTCATGCGACACGGTAATATCTTTCCTTAACTCTTTTGCTTCAAATGGTAACAGTTTCTCCTTGTTCATATGCTTTTAATTTTATCTTTAGAACATTGAGGACAATGTTAGATTTAAGTTTGGGGGTATGGGAGAAACTTTTTAGTTGCACTTTTGAAACTTCTAGCGTCACATGGTATCCGGTTAGCTAAGTTTACATACTGTTTCTCACCGAAAAGATAGAAATTGGAATGCTAGAGATAACAACTTATTGAGACATTAGAGAAAAAGATATTGAGATCCTTGAAATTCAGGAGAGAACTTGTTCCTTTTAGAGGGTAACCGTGATGGACCTAACCATACATGATGGAAAGGCAAGTAGGTCAGGGAAATGCCAGAAAGACAAAGCAACCTCACAATGTAGTCTTAGTTACTGGATTGCGACTCTCTCTCAGTAGAAACTTATCATCATCAACAAGCGGAGCGACATCAAAATCTATGAAGAAAGTTGAAGACGTTTTAGGTTTAGAAGCAACAATAGAAGAGAATAATTCAAAAATCAAAGTTGAAGTTATAAGAGAAAATGATATAAGTTGTTAGAATCCATGATACCAAGACATCACAAGTTGCGAAGATCAAAGTTTTGAAAGTCCTTCTCTCATGGCCATGTAAATTTTTGTCTTGTAATTTGTTTTCAAAAAATAAAAATAATAAGAAAAAAAAATGAAAAATGAAAAAAAAAAATGAAACATCATTACGTTCTTTTTGTTCAATAAGGCCATAGGGAAGAAGAAATTTATAAGTCAAGCAAGAAATCGAAGAGAAGAGTTAATTGTCAAGGTTCTATGAGGTTCGAGAGTTTATCATCAACAGTTGAAGACCGAAGAAGGCGTTGTTTCTACTGAGCACTGTGAGAGAGTCGAAGAAAGATGCATTTTGGTTGCTTTGTTAGTCTGCTTTCAATCTAGCACAAAATCTTTCTAGCACTGTTTTTAACTCATCACACGTAATTAGTCCAGCTGTGTAGCAGATGTCCCTCTCATTTTTATCTCTCTCCTAATCTTATCCAGTTGTAAAGCAGCGGACGCATCTTACAATGTTTATCTAGCTGTGTAGCGGATATCTCTTTATCTAGAAGTCGTGTGGATGTGTCTCCTCTTTTCTTCAGTCAGCTTTAGAGATGACACCTTTAATTTCTCTGGCATTCTACTTACTTGGAGATAGGTTGAGAATATGTATGTCCCCATAGCTCTTTGGATACTTGTGATCAATTAGGAGAAAAGGTATTGTGGGTACACCTCTGGTAAACCCTCCGGAGACAACACTCCGCCTCTAGGGCCACCTAGCGGTTTAACGGCCTGCTGCACGTGCTAAGTGTAGTCTTTTTATCTTTTCAAAAATAAATTTTGCTCGAGGACTAGCAAATAATAAGTTTGGGGGTATTTGATAGACACATTTTTGTGTTTAATCTGATCTCAATACTATATATTGTTGGCACTCGAGTTTGTACTAATTTTGGTGTTTTATGTGTTTGTAGGCACCTTTGGAAAATAAACATTTTTTGGAAAATTCGGCTCGAAAAGTTGGTAAAAGCCCCCGAGGACACGTGTTATTCGGAATCTCACCATTGGATAAGGGGCACCACAGGTCACCCCAAAGGAAGATTCTATGCGCACCCCAGTTCTGGTTAGGGGGGAGGCATCTTCTTCCCAAATTAAAAAACCAAAAATTGGCGGGAAAAAAATACTATCAACTGGCAGATGTTTTGTTGGAATTTTTGAACGTGTTCTAGGGCAATTCAATGGCTGATTTTTGGTAGGAAGTTGTGATATGTCCTAGCAAACACGTTTTGGGATTTTGGTTCGATCAAATTTGGCCAGAATTAGCTGGATAATTCACGGAATGCAAAACAGGGAAACACGGGTTGAACACGGGATTGGAGAAGATTTGAGCGTGTTCTGCTCATGCATGAGGGCTCTAGCAACATTGTTGGTCGTGTGTAAACATTTCTAGAGTGACCAGGATGGAAATATACGTGTGAGAAGCTAAATCAGGGAAGAAAATATTCCCATAATATTTTTTCATCAAACCGAGTTAAGAGAGAATTATCTCGAGTTATAGCGAGACTTCTTGATCCTGTGGAGTATATATAGAGTGCTGGGGACTCATAGAAGAGGTGTGGAGAGTCTGGGGGGCTGAGGAGAGCCATAGAAGAAGAAATTCGAGTTTTCCCAAACTCGGTTTCTGCTGCTGCTGCCATTGAAGAACATGAAGAACACGAAGAACGGACCTGCACCAGCAGTCGTTTTTCTACAGTAATAACGACTCAAACCTGTGGGTCGTACATCAGGAAGACTTATTTGCTACAGCGTTTGCGACACAGCTTCAACAATCTTATTTTGTCACTGAGGGTCGTAGTTTTCTGGTTTGTAACAAATATAATTGTTACAAACCCGGTTTTATTGTATTTCTCATATTCTCATCATTTGTAAACCATTTTTGAGCATCAATGAAATTCTTTGAGAGGTTTTCCAACATGATGAGCGGCTAATTCTCTCGTAACCAAGGCAATGGATGAAGCTATTCACACATGAGCAATGGGTAACTATTTCATTTTCTCTAAAATTTTAATTATAACTCACTCAATCACTGCTTTTGCAGAGTTCTTAAAAGTTTACATAATTTTCTTCATTAGTTGTGATTCAATTAGATAGATTATGCTTTGGTTAGATAATCTATGCTTAAGGGATACAATTAATTTTTGAGAGTATGTTTGATTATTTGTGGATTAAGAAATAAAGGATTAAAAGGATAATTAGAGGTATGAAATATTTGACATCATTCATGTGTAATAGTGGATTCTAGTGTCTTGGTTACCTCTCGCCCACTTTGTTAATATTTTATATATATAATTTTATTAAATCTAAAATTCCATTTCATTCACAAGTCTGAAAAGAACCCATTTTTACCACTGTCACTACATCCAATCAATGTCCTATGCAACAAATTATGTGTGATGGAAAGCAACTACAATATAATGCAATTGCTCATTTAAATTCGAGAGTTCCGCAGTACTTGGACACTGATTATTCATTAGTGATTTGGCTTTGGATGGCGATATGAGAACCCATATAGCTGTAAAGGATCATTAATTATCTTAACTCTGAATCCATAATAGAGAACTCATTGCCATATATGTGCACTCTATATTCAAATGCGATAAATGTTGAATTCAATAACAATACCTTAATGTTCCAGAATAGGAAGAGTATCTCACCAACAAAAAATTATTTGACGATCTCTCTTGAAATCTACCGTTAGTACACTGTACACGACAAATGTCTGACATTTCTTTCCTTTTTATCCCCCGATAAAAACTTCAATAATATGCCTTAAGTGTCAAAACACCCTTATAAATACACTCATCATTCCCTCTCTTCTTCACTCCCAGAACTCTGCCAAACACACACAGACGCTCCAGTTTTGTTTTTTTCGGTTTTCTCAAACATTTTGCAGATTTTCTCAATATGTCGCATAACAGGGATACCCGCCACCATCCCACTATAGATCCTTCTGTAAGTAACAGTACTGCTTCTCCAAAACTATTTTTAATATTTTTGCATGGTATGAATGAATTATTTACAGGAACTAAATTCTATTTTTTTTCTTCAATCCATGGGCCAGCTGAATCCTGATCTGGAATGGTTCCGATTGTTGTGGGATGATGCTAATCCCTTCAAAGTTGACCTGAGTTTGTTCAGTACAAGTGCTTCTCCACTGTCCGAAGAGGAGTTGCATATTCTCCCTAATCGTGCTGCTGCTTCCCAGGATTCAAGTCACCTAGAGCCTCGAGGAAAGATAAAAACTAATATGTTCTCCCCATCCCTGGTAGCTACTTCTTCTAGCAATCCAACGTTGAAGTAGTATTTCAAATCAGCGTTTAAGGGAATAGATTCTTCCCCTGGGGAAAGGGCGATGGATACGCAAACTGCCTGGTTCAATACCTCTACGGATCCTTGTCATCCGTTTCTGATCCAACATACCCTCCTTTTTGCACACGTGTTCCTATCTGAAGGGGTGTGGCCAATCCTTCCCAGTCCTGTTTCTTCCGAGCCTGTAAATCATCTAGATCCTCGAGGAAAGCAAAAAGCTGATATATCCATCCCGTCCCTAGTAGCTACTTCGTCTAGCAACCCATATTTGAAGCGGGATTTTTCTTCATCATTTCAGAGCCTACTTTCTTCCCTCCAAGAACCCGTGGAAAGAGAAATGGCTCCGCAAACTGCCTGGGTCCCCGATTTCCCTATGGATGGCCAGGGTAACTTTCAGATCCAACAGTATGATCTGGAGAACCAGTGCCGAATGGTAGTTCTGTCTGTTGTCAATACTTTTTCAGATGTTTTCCTTGCTTTCTATGGCTGTATTTCAATAGTCGTGTTCTTTTTTCTGTAGTCTAATCTCCATCCCAAGGGGTCTTATGATGGAATGATTGACAATGAGACTCGGTCTTATGGTGGAATGTGCAATGCGATTTTCGGGTATCAGCTTCATTATTTGATAATGTTGATTAGGGTGCAACCATGGTGTTTATTGTAGTGGTGGTGCCAATGCATGAAGACGATCTCTGGTGATTTATTGTCTTTCTTTCTCGGGTTGGTTTTAGCGTATGGCTAATGACACCACCCTAGCCCCCAGTTTGAGCTATTCTGTATATTGGGTCGTTGTTTTTGGTACCTTTTGGTGTTTGGGCGTTGGATCTTGTATTTTCCCGTTGATGGTTTTGAGTTGCTTGACCCCTTTTCACAAAAATACCTGCCTGTTTATTAATCAAGAAATTGGTTCCGACCGTCAGAACGAGAGCTGTTAAGGGGGCAACAATTAATCCAAATTTTGAATCCATAATTTAAAATTCACTGCCATTTATTTGCATTCGAAAACAAAATCTTAAATAGGAAGAATATTTTACCAACAACCCATTAATATTTCCAATTGCATCTGGAAGCCAAATTCACTGAACAAAATAATTAGTGTTTCTTTCCTTATAGCCTCCTATTAAAACTTCAATGATATGCCATAAGTGTCAAAACTCCCTTTTAAATACACCCAGCATATCATGTGTTCTTCATAGCAACAACACAATTCTAGTTTTGTTATTGGTTTCACATATTTTGCACTGTTCATCCATTTCTATATACCCTATTCTTCTCCATGGCGCATAACGAGAATACTCCATTCCAGTCCACTGAGGGCCCTTCTGTAAGTAAAAGTTCATCTCTAAATCTTTTTCTATTATTTTTGCTTTGCAGACTTAATTGTTTCTTGGAACTAAATTCTTTTTCAAGGCGTCATCTGTATTCTGATTCTGCAAGAAACCCATCAATGAGGGGCATTCAATTTAATCCCTTAATGGTAAACCCGAGTTCCAGCCGTTCACCTATTGTTCCTCCGGTTCCGTTGTCTCAAGGGGAGCGGCATCAACCTATCCTTCCTACCGGTGTTACTTCCTAGCATTCATTAAGTCATTTAGAGCCTTGGCGTGCTTCGTCTAGCAATCCTTCATCTAAGCGGGATTTTTCTTCCGCGTTTGATGGCCTTGATTTTAGTTCTATCTTTAGACAATCGGTGGCAAAGGCCGTAGATGCACAAACTGGATGGTTCCCCGATATCCAATCACCAGAAGACTTCGAGTATCAGTGCCGAGTGGTAATCCTGCTGTCCATACTGTTTCAGAAGTTTTTCTTATGTCTTATGTGTTTGTATTCTGATAGTCATGTGTTTGTGCTGCAGTTTTCTCTTGGTGCCAAGTGGGCTTATGATGCAGTGGTTGATAACAATATCCGGGCTACGGAAGCAGAGGATAGGTATCTGTTATCCGCTCCCAGTTAGCTGCAATCCTAGCATCTTTAGAGGACGACCGCAGAAAAGCAGACCAACAAAGTCGTGCTTTCTTCTCCCGAATAGGCTCAATCCAAGTGTTTTTAGAGAAAGAAATGCGATTGAGGGAGCAAGCTTATCAGGGGCAACAAGGTATTTAATTATTCATTTACTGCGTATTGTTTTGAACCAATTTTTTTCCTTACGGTGGCGCAAGAATTGAATAGTAATCCCACTGCGTCCTGCAGCTGTTTCGGAGAGGAGTAATAATCACTAAATGAAATTTATTATAGGGATAATTGGGAAAATGCTCTATATTTCGATACCCCATAGGGAAAATGCCCCATGAAATTTTTTTTTATGGGAAAATGTCCTACCGTCCGATTTTCCATCCAAATAGTCAATATCGCGATATTGACCAGTCAATATCTCTTCCGAAGAGATATCAACAATGGACGAAATGACCAAATTAACTTAATGCTGCATTAATTGAATATCTACTACCACATGAACAAATCCCGCGACATCTCTCAATTAAATCTTACGGCTAAAAAATGCGTCTTACTGTAATTTAGCCATGCGTATATCAAGATCGGTCTTGTTAATATCGCTCTCCATCTTCTTCGTTCTATTTTAACAAAAACAGAAAAGGAAAGAAAATCATGGTGAGGAGTGAACAGAGAGTTGAGTGTGTATTTCGCTTTCTTATTTGTAGTAAATACGAAAATGGTTAAATAGTTTTGA
Source organism: Papaver somniferum (assembly GCF_003573695.1). Lineage (NCBI taxonomy): Eukaryota > Viridiplantae > Streptophyta > Magnoliopsida > Ranunculales > Papaveraceae > Papaver > Papaver somniferum. The sequence goes on from NC_039362.1 coordinate 216,560,254, forward strand.
TGCAGTAGAAAAAACAACAATGACTTATGATGAAGCATCGAGAAATCTAAGAGGACATAAAGCAAAAAGAAAAAAAATGGTACTATTAGGTCTTTGCATCATTATGAAAGTCATCAACAGCATCAATGGAGGAATAATAATCATCATCATTTTTGTCCATATCGGAGATTCCGTCGGAATATGTTTTCTCCACCACCGGTGATGAGTAGTCCATCACAAATGATTAATAATATTTCTTCTGCTGCTTATTCGTAAAGATTTTTCTGGTTGTAGATTTGATCATGCTGTTGATGTGGTGTTAGAAATGAAGAAGAAAAAAATAAGATTAGAGAAGAGAAATCCAGTTGTTATCATTAGAGAATGATGAAATTTTATTTTATTTCAAATCAATGTTAGGGAGGGTTAATTTAATTTTGGATCTCTTCTTAAATTGGGGGCAGTATTTTGTTTCCTTCTTATTAATTAGGTTATTATTTGGAGATGAATTTAATTATCAATCAATTCAATTGAAATTAATTTAACTAACTTACATAATCCACGCTTTTCTGTTTATTCTCTCTTTTTCCTGAGCCACGAGTTAACTCAGTCTCAATCAATAGATTCAATACATATTTAAATCTCTCTAAAAATTAACTAATCATCTCTGCTCCGGAGGAATCCTACAATAGGATATGGAGAGAGTTTAAAGAAAAGGTGTGGCTTTTCTGGTAATAATACATTTCCCCTTCTCCAACCGTTGCTTTGAATATCCATGACACGCGGCGAAATCTTGATGAATGGGCGATTTTGTCATTTTACTCAATGTGTAACAGCACAAGTGTGGTTGTTTTGACCATTTAACTGTACTTGGATGGAAAATTGGATGGCGGGGCATTTTCCTATAACTTTTTTTTCATAGGGCATTTTCCCTATGGGGCATCGAAATATAGGGCATTTTCCCAATTTTCTCTTTGTTATACTGTATGATCTTTAAAAAAAAGGCGTCCTTCTATATTCCCCCAAATATACTAATGATACCCTTTTATTTACATACCCCCAACAATTATCTACCTACCCCATCAGATTTATAAAGAATTTGTACCCCAAACGACGAATCAGAAATAGAAATACAAATCCGTGAAATCGATAAAAATATCGGTTCTTCTTCTTCCTCCCTCTATCTGTAACCGTAAGGGAAAAACCTCGAACCTTAAAAGTTCTTTTTCTTCTTTCCCCAAGTCTTGTGCTCCAACTACTTTCGATTCGTGGATCAATAATCCTCCAAAACAAGCACAAAGAATTATTCGAATGAACATCGCCTACAGGTAAACGCGGAGTCCACAATATTGCCCCATTTTAACCAGTACTACTATAGTAGTATATAGTTTCTTTCTTGGCATGAGAGCTCACTGCGCAGACGCAGTTAAGGAAAGTGAATGTTTAGTTGGAGAATAGAGAATGAGCCTTTGCAGTTAGAACACAAATTATTTTGTTCATAAACAGTTACAATCACATGGATCAGAAGTATCAATTGCAATTTCTTGAAACAAGTTATTGTCATATGAAGTTAAAACAAACACCTTGGTTGTTTTGTTGTGATCCCGCCACTGACTCGACCTGATTCGGATGTTAGATCGTTTATTTTTTAATTCATTAGAAATCAGTCTAATTCTAGTTCTAATTTCGCTTGTTTTAGGGGCAAAATTGTCAGATCATAAGGGGAGCCTCTAGTTCTAGCACACCAAGTCCAATTCCTCTTGGAAATAAGAAAGAGAGAGAGAAAGAGAAAATATCTCCCCCAAAGTTCAATGGCCTCATGTATTTATACTATTTTATCCCTTACCTCTACGGTAATCCAACAGAAAATTTCCGGATGGTCACCCATCCCTGGATTAATGCTTCCCGAGCACGCATAACTGCAGAGTTTTCTGTCAATTTTGGAGCCAATTCTGCTGAAATGACCTAGGTATTAGGAAAATCCAAACCATTACTTATATTCCATTCGGCCAACCACTGCCGAATATCGGGGTATTACAGACGGTCTTTTACTCTATCTTGACTACCTCGATTTCGATTTTATCCTAAGGTATTATACTTAGGGCCGGTTCGACCAAGTCTTTTTTTGAACACGGTCAAGTCCCCAATCTCTTTATGGACTTGGGATTATAAACCATGTAATGACCTTCTGGACCAGGTAACGATTTTCATGAGGCATAGTCCCATCTACAGTCATATCAGTTGGTTAAGTGTCACTCGAGGCATGCATGTACCACTTAGCAAGTATGAATTGGCGAGATTTACGAAAGTTGGTAAAACACAATGAAGTGTTTTGTAACATTTGCACTTTTAGTAATGGAACATGTTAAAAGATGAATCATTAGCATGAGACGAAGCTTGATTTCAAAGATTTGGTCGCGTAATAAGGGCATGTTGGCCCAGGACATAAATTTCACCATTATGACACATCACTCCATCTGAATGTTAGACAAGTCAAATGTTGCACCATCATTGTGCATCAGCCAGTGAGTTGCTGACCGAGAGTAATATCGCACCAGCATGGTGCATTACTCCAGAATATTCGCCGAGAACCAATTTCGCACCTCGTAGTGTGGTACGTAAGTCATGTTGTCTAAGAGCCAATATCGAACCATAATGCTACATCAAGCCAGTAGGTGGCTAGCCGAGAGATATTGCACCATCCCGTCGCAATACTCAAGTTGGCTATCAGGTCAGAAATAAATAATGCACCACCATGGCGCGTTATGCAGGATACCTGACAAATTGTCATGAATCATGAGGCAAGCATGCCAAAGTGCTCCCTAATTTTCCGTTGTGTATATGTCAATAAGGCGTATATATATATATATATATATATATATATATATATATAGAGGGATAGTTGGTTGAAGGTGCATATATCAAAGATGCTTACTTAAGCTTATTAGCTAGCCGGTAAAGCCTATGTGATGCAAAAATATAATTATGTCTCGTTGCTTACTCGAGATGGCTTATTGATGCTTAGGCAGATCTTCGCGAAGTTGTGATACTTAATATGTACCACCATGTGGCAACATGAGTAAAATGCCAATGATACACAGTTTTGTGCATCATTTGCAAAGGATCTTATAGATCTATACGAACTTGGTTATTACTTGGCTTTAGCAGTACGAAACGAGCTAGTTTTAAATTCTTGTCCCTATATGTATGACCTATGATCAACGAAGGAGGGTTAGTAGGCAGCCACAATGATTTGCATGGCATCGAAGGTCCAGTACTTTGTCGTTCATTTAATCTAATTGCGAGATGATTTCAATATTGTGGTAACTCATAGTATATGGTTCGGAAATGCGATGCTATAGGTGATTTTTACAAAGTTTATGAGGTAATTTAATTCTATGGATGTTCATACATCCGAAAGCAAGAAACCTTTTATAGGGGCTCTGAACATTGGGTTTCGAGGGCTCACAAGATGACAAAACCGGTTTATGAAATAGTAATCAACAAAATCCCATATTCAACTATTTTTTGTAGTGGCTAAATTACCCTCCATGAATTATAAATTTAAATTTATTACCTTCTCCTTCTATTTTCATTCATAAATCATGATGAAGATGATGATCATATACAAAAACTAAATTTATTTGAGGGCATTCGAACTTAGGTATAAGAGTTTGAAAAGTGAAATTTAATTCCTTCAACAGTAAACCACTTCTAAAAAAGTTCTGAACCATTAAAATGAGATCCTTACCAGTAATATCCCAGCATTTTTGGAAGAATCCAGCTTGAAAACCATCTGGTCCTGGCTCAACCCACGATTTGATTTGAAAAATGACATCTTTAATTTCCTCCTCCTCTGGAATTTTAATTAAGTAAAAGTTGTCTTCGTCAGATATGCAGGGAGTGATTAACTGAAGTAGCTCGTTGTTCTTCTGAGGTTTAGTAGTAGTACTTATTTTATTGAAATGCTGTATGAAAGTTCCATTGCTTCCCTATCAGAATCCCACAAACCAAAATCATCTTTAATGGAATCAATCTGATTTCTCCTTCTTTTGTAATTGGCTCTTCCATGGAAATATTTAGAATTTCTATCATCTTTCTTGAGAAGATTATCCCTTGAGTTATGATATTTCATCTCTGTATCCACTCCATACCAGTAATTGAGTTGTTGTTGAAGGACTTGTATCTGATCAGTATGAAGCTTCTGAGTGCTCTATTGACGGACTTTGATTTTTTCTTGAATTTCTCTTATATGCAAATTTACATCACCATATACATTATAATTCCATTTCCTAATTTCTTGTTTTGTGTTTTTCAGTTTTGATACCATACTGAATGCTGCTGAACCAGAAATATCTTGAGGTCAGGCTTTAACAATAACCTCCTTACAAGAATCTTCCCTCAACCAATTTTCATATAGTCTGAATTGCCTTTTGAATGACTTGTCTGGTGGAAGAGTATTTAATAATATAGGATCATGAGAAGAACTAGAAGTAATAAGATTATTCAGCATAGCTTTGTGAAAAATTTGATGCCATTCTGTATTCCCAAAGCTATGTCTATTCTTGCTTGAACAAAATGACCATCTTGTCGATGATTACTCCATGTATAGGGAAATACAGAAAACTTGACATCTTGCAAATCGCAATTCTGTATAATATCTCTGTCCATTTTGGTAGCATAAGAAGTATTCGGGCAAAAAGAATCTTTACCTTATGGGTACAAAGTAACATTCATATCTCCAATTAAGACCCAAGGAAGTATATTATTCTGACTGAACTCAACTATATTTCTCCAAATCTCCTTCTTTTTATGATAATGTGGACTTCCATAAATACAAGTTAAAATCCAAACCACATTTTCAGAGCCAACAATTAATTTGATATGTAAGAGTTGGTCACTATGAAATAACATCTCAAACCGAAAACTATCTTTCCATGATACAGCTAAACCCCCAGACAAACCACAAGAAGAGAAAGCCCAATAGTTGGGAAAACAAAAAATTTCTTATAAAGAGTTTGTCTTTTGAAAATGCGTTTTAGTTTCACAAATAAAACACAATATCAGGATCATGACTATGTATGCGTTTTTGACCTTTTTAATCTATAGTTCTCTAAGATAACCATTAATGTGCTTCTCTGCTACTTCAATTTTCATTTCATCTTGATAGAAAACCTTTCCAATGATACTTTTTTCCCATTTTGAAATTCCCTAATCTAAATTGACTTCTTGATAAACAAAAGTTTTCCTTACATCTTGAAGATAAGAGGAATCTACATTTGTTTTCATCAATTGTTCTTCTAAAAAACTCATATCACTTCTAAAATCAGATTCCATAGTAAAATTTATAGATATAGATAATGGAAAACTGAAATTTTTAGTGAATATGAGAACTAACCTTCTTTGCTGAATTGTATTTAAAATCCAGTTGCATGGAAGAATTGTGAAACGTGGAATTATTTTCACAATCCTCTTGACACTTCTTCTGTAAAAATCCGAAAATTTGACACATTTCTTCTTATGACGACACAACAAACTCATTTGGAATTGTACCCATTAACTGACTAGTAATTGAATTCTTCTTCATCAATAAAACCACTGAGAAAACCTTTGAAAGAAACTTAACCTCTAGGGGAAAAAAATGGCCTCTTTGCAATTACTACTTTGCACCTTAGACAAGGTTACAAAGAGCAGAAACCCAACTTAGTTCCTACAAAACATTTGAAGAAACAAGGGGATAAACAAGGGAGTTAGATTATTGGATCAGAAGTAACATGCAAAAGGAAAATTGAAAATCACATCAATACAGAAAACACAATTAACGAATAAGAAGAAAACAAAAGTTCATAGATCAAAGCATACAATAAGAGATTGAGAGGTAAAAGGTTAGAAACCCAAAATTACATAGTTTAATCTGAAGAAAACAAAGAAATCTAGGTCAAGAAGAAGGATTGAGATGAAATTTCATAGTTGACTTTGATTGACTTTCGCCTTGACTTTCACCCTCTTCAGAAAACCATTCTTTATACTATTGATTTCTTAACTTACCGTCCCATAAAGAAAACGAACAAAAACCATGGCAGTTTTTAATTCCCACATTATCTTCATCAATCATATTCATGGATTTTTAGTATTAGTAGCTCGCATAAAGAAAAAAAATTTCATAAAAAAACTTGGTTCAAGGAAAAAAAATTCATAATCATGTGATCCTCTTAGTATAAGAATAAGAAAGCCATCGCAGACGCTTTTATCTTGAATTTCTTTGAGAAGGTTGCGAATGTACCTTGCAAATTTTTTGCGCAAATGTAACCTGGAAACACAGTGGTTTAGTGAATCAAGCTTCGCCCGTTCGTACTTCAGCCTTATAAGTTTGCACCAATGTAAACAACCAACTCTATAGTTCAACAACGGAAGTCTTTAACCTTTTTTCCTCTTCTCTTTTCTTCTCAAATGGTTACCATATAGCATTCAAATAATTCCATATATTCATTAACACAATCATCCAACCAAGAACGCTTAGAACATGACACAATTACTTATTTTATTGCATCAAAGGGAAGATATACAAAACTAGTCCACTTAGGGACTTACACAGACTAGTTCCTCTTGAACCAAGCCTCAACTTTACAAAAAGTCTCTCAATTTGAGTCTCCCAATCTCCTATGAAAGCCTGCCAATTTTCATAGTCCTTAGCACTATTTCTACATCAACTTTATTGCCCGAAAACCGTGCACAACAGATTCCCAAAAACTGTGCCAAGTGTCTCTTTAAACTTGAGCAAACATCCAACAACTGTTCTAAAGATGTTATAAATACTCTCCCACGATTATAAACTTCCTTTATAAGTGTTCTATTTTGTCTCTCGCCATTGCCACAGTTGTGAAGCCAATAACCAACTCATAACCGTCATTTGAGCCATAACATGCAATCTGAACTTGGCCTTCCTCCAATACTCAGCCAACATGGCACTGCAATCTTCTTGGCCTAAACCAATGCACAACCAACATCGCACTACAATTATCTTGGTCATCTCCATAGCTTGTTCTGGTTATTCATGCATCATATGCTTCACTTAGACAACTTGATCGACAATAACAATGCCACTCTTGCATTATTAACTTGTTTGCACTGTTCAAGCTTTGGAAAACCTTGAGCTAATGCATAGGCAAACTCTTGGCATATTTTATACTCTTCCATCATCCTTGAGTCTGGGTCAACTCAATTCCGTGGATATGCATCAATGTCAACATCGAATGTTTCATTTTGTCACTCTGTCCTTGCCTTGGCTTTCCCTAAGTGAAGCATCATTGTGCCGTTCAATAAGCTTCATTACTTAGCCAATGTCCTTCAAGTACTGTAATTCCACCTTCAGGCTTCACTGGCCTGTAGGGTCCAACCATCTTGGCGCTTAACAGTCTATGCAGTACATCGCCATCTTAGCTGAGAAATGACAAGGCAGGCTATGCTGTATCGCGCGACCTTGGCGCTTCACTAGCCTGATCGTTTATATACCTCCCACACCTAATCCGTTCAACGTCCTCGTTGAACACGAACCAGTATAAACACTATACTTGTCTTAAGTTTTCTATATGCACTTTCATAACCTCTTTTGAAATTTAACACTCTTTGTTGGCTTTCGCAAAACGTGTTATCCAAACTTCAATGCCTTAACATTAGCATCACTTAGCTTTACTTCCTTGCTATTGATTTCATATATTTGATCCACATCTTGGCGTTGTGCACTACGCTTCAGCTGCTACTCAACACCTGCATCAATACTAAAATGCAATCTTGAAATTCTTCTTAGCCAATTCCTCCAATTAGGCATGAATTCCACTAGAATCATTTACGCTTAAGTGTACGCATATAATGATTCTTCCCAAGATGATCATTACGATCATTGCCGTAGTCTTTCACTTATCGACTTTTCCTTTTGCATGTAACTCAACATAACAAGGACTTATAAACGACTCGGCATTAATTTCGATCAATTTTACTGGCACATGCCTTGGACTGTTGTCCTCCATGCCCTCCGTTAAGAAAGTTACAAAGTGCATAGGAGTTTCCTTTTCATAAGATACCCGATCCTAATACTTCATGCCTTACAAGCTCTCATTATGTAAAAAACATTCAATAACTCATTTCTCGGAATGTGGATACGAATAAACTCTCTATACTTAACGTGCCATCTTTCATATCCGAACAAAAAACGTGCGAGTTTTCTTTGCCTAACTCACTAAAGCAAAATTATTGAGTTTCACATCCCATCTACGCAACTGTGACTAACTATCTTTGGACATATATAACATAGCTAACCCTTTAGTTGTCCATACACCATTCCTTCAAAGATAATGTATATCCAACTATTCCTTTGAACTACATTGCTATATTGACTGGAAAGAGTATGCCTTTGTCTAGGCCTTGAGTTCTACCCAGTGCTTACCGATGGAATGATTCTTATCTTGCTGCATTGCTTGCACTGTCGCTTCCCATCTGCCGTCGTGCCATATTGCAAATCCCAAACAACAATATCACTTTCGCATCAACTAGGACCCTTTTCCTATGCTTTGCTCATTAGCTTTCAACTCGTCTCACTATTACATATGTTAGTCTAAGTAAGCTATTGCAACACTTCCCTATGAACTAGCTTTACATCGTAAATAAAGAGGCAAGACTATATAAAAGAAAACACCCTCATTCATTACTTCTCTCAAATAACAAGACCATGACACCAACATAGCACAAACAGGTTTCATTAGCATATATAAGTGTCATTTAACTGCAGTGCATTCGCTTATTTCGGATAATAACGACGCAAACTATGGTCGGTTCCTTCATTATTTCTAATAACGGTAGAGCTTCGAATAATTATTATTAGCATGGATGCACATGACATTTACACTAACACAATCTATTCGTATAAGTGTTTGTTTCTCCGATATGTACGTAAATACTCTCTTATCGTACGTCTTTGAGATATACACGTTAAAGGCTACTAATTACTTCCAGAAAATTATAACTAATGTCCCTCTACAACAAATTATGTGTGATGGAAAGAAACTACAATATAATACAATTGCTCATTTAAATTCGAGTTTCACAGTACTTGGACACTGATTATTCATTAGTGAATTGGCTTTGGATGGCGATAAGAACCCATATAGCTGTCAAGGATCATTAATTATCTTAACTCTGAATCCATAATACAGAACTCATTGCCATATATGTGCACTCTATATTAAAATGCGATAAATGATGAATTCAATAACAATATCTTAATGTTCCAGAATAGAAAGAATATCTCACCAACAAAAAATTATTTTACGATCTCTCTTGAAATCTACCATTAGTACACTGTACACGAAAAATGTCTGACATTTCTTTCTTTTTTATCCCCCGATAAAAATTTAAATAATATGCCTAAAGTGTCAAAACACCCTTATAAATACACTCATCATTCCCTCTCTTCTTCACTCCCAAGACTCTGCCAAACACACACAGACGCTCCAGTTTTGTTTTTTTAGGTTTTCTCAAACATTTTGCAGATTTTCTCAATATGTCGCATAACAGGGATACCCGCCACCATCCCACTATAGATCCTTCTGTAAGTAACAGTACTGCTTCTCCAAAACTATTTTTAATATTTTTGCATGGTATGAATGAATTATTTACAAGAACTAAATTCTATTTTTTTTCTGCAATCCATGGGCCAGCTGAATCCTGATCTGGAATGGTTCCGATTGTCGTGGGATGATGTTAATCCCTTCAAATTTGACCTGAGTTTGTTCAGTACAAGTGCTTCTCCACTGTCCGAAGAGGAGTTGCATATTCTCCGTAATCGTACTGCTGCTTCCCAGGATTCAAGTCACCTAGAGCCTCGAGGAAAGATAAAAACTAATATGTCCTCCCCATCCCTGGTAGCTACTTCTTCTAGTAATCCAACGTTGAAGCAGGATTTCAAATCAGCGTTTGAGGGCATAGATTCTTTCCCTGGGGAAAGGGCGATGGATCCGCAAACTGCCTGGTTCAATACCTCTACGGATCCTTGTCATCCGTTTCTGATCCAACATACCCCCTTTTTGCACATGTGTCCCTATCTGAAGGGGTGTGGCCAATCCTTCCCAGTCATGTTGCTTCCGAGCCTGCAAATCATCTAGATCCTCGAGGAAAGCAAAAAGATGATATATCCATCCCTTCCCTAGTAGCTACTTCGTCTAGCAATCCATATTTGAAGCGGGATTTTTCTTCAGCATTTCAGAGCCTAGTTTCTTCCCTCCAAGAACCCGTGGAAAGAGAAATGGCTCCGCAAACTGCCTGGTTACCCGATTTCCCTATGGATGGTCAGGGTAACTTTCAGATCCAATAGTCTGATCTGGAGAACCAGTGCCGAATGGTAGTTCTGTCTGTTGTCAATACTTTTTCTGATGTTTTCCTCGCTTTCTATGTCTGTATTTTAATAGTCATGATCTTTTTTCCGTAGTCTAATCTCCATGCCAAGGGGTCTTATGGTGGAATGATTGACAATGAGACTCGGTCCCGGAAAAATGAGGAAAAAAATCATGTTCTTGGCCGCCAGATAGAAACACTCCGAGCATCTTTTGAGGAGGAACGACGATTGACGGAACAAGCTATTCAAGCGCAAGAAGGTATTTAGTTTCATCATTTTTTGTATTGTTTTAAACCCATTTTTTCACAGGTTAGTGCCCTGTACTAATGCGTAATCTGACTGCATTCTGTAGCCGGTGCTGGAAGGGTCAAAGAATTAGAGGGGAAACTTTGTGCTGTTGTGCGGGAGTTGGAGCGAAGGCGTGCTTACATTGATCACTTTTTGGGCGTTAATACGCGCTTGCAATTCGATATTAATAGAGCTGATGAACATTCTTACATTGATCTCTTGGTAATCTGAAATTAGTAGTGTTGGTGAACAATCGAGTGCTCTCCGAATTATTATACAAAGCTTAAACAATCATTAAATGAATTTCATTTTCTTATATGGTTTCCCAAATTTTGTTATATGATCTCTAAGAACATGAACGTCAGGTATAACTTCGTATGAAAATTTTTCACTTTCTTATCATGTATTAGTTTCCAGTGTGGTTTTTATGTTCTGTGAACCTTATACGACCCCTAGTAGTTCTATAATTATGGAAAACTGCGTTTTTCAGGTATCAGCCGCATTACTTGATAAAATTGTTTAGGACACGACCATGGTGGTTGTTGTAGTGGTAATGGAAATGAATGAAGACGATCTCTGGTGATTTATTGTTTTTTCTTGTCGGAATTGTTTGTCTTTTTTTCTCAGGCTTACAAGTAGAAGTACGTATGTACCTTGACTGTGCTCCTCACTAGCAAACCTTTAGTGTTTGGATCCTGGATCGTACATGTGTCCATTGATGGCTTTAGGTCGGTAGATATTGAGTTGACACTTGACAGTCAATTCTCTTAAAATTTGAACACTTTTTTTACATAAATACCAGTCTGTCTATTAATTATCATAATTTTGAATCCGTAATTTAAAACTCACCGCCATATGTGTGCGTTCAAAATTTTTTTTTTTTTTAATGTTTCAAAATAGGAGGTATATCTTACCAACAAACCATTAATATTTTCCAATAACATTTGAAGTCCAAATTCATTGAAAATATTTATTGTTTCTTTCCTTTTAGCCTCCTAGCTATCAATAACTTCAATGATAAGCCACAAGTGTCAAAACTCCCCTTTTAAATACACCCATAATTTCTTGTGTTCATCATTTCTAGTTTTGTTATCGGTTTCACCCACAATTTTGCACTGTTCAACCATTTATATATGCCCTATTTTCTCTATGTCGCATAACGAGAATACTCCATTCCAGTCCACTGAGGGTCCTTCTGTATGTAACATCCCTAAAACTTTTTCTATATATTATTTTTGCTTCGCATGACTGAATCGTTTCTTCGAACTAAATTCTTGATTTTTCCAGCATTCAAGGCGTCGTCTGTATCCTGAGTCTGCTAGGAACCTGTCAATGAGGGGCATTCAATTTAATCCCTTATTGGTAAACCCGAGTTCCAGCCGTTCACCTCTTGTTCCACCGGTTCCTTTGTCTCAAGGGGAGCGGCATCAACCTATCCTTCCTACCGGTGCTGCTGCTTCCCAGCATTCAATAAGTCATTTATAGCCTTGGCGTGCTTCATCTAGCAATCCTTCACCTAAGAGGGACTTTTCTTCCGCGTTTGATGGCCTTGATTTAGTTCTATCTTTAGACAATCAGTGGCAAAGGCCCTAGATGCACAAACTTGGATGGTTCCCCGCTCTCCAATCACTAGAAGACTTTGAGTATCAGTGGCGAGTGGTAATCCTGTTGTCCATACTGTTTCAGAAGTTTTTTATGCTTTATGTATTTGTATTCTAACAGTCATGTGTTTGTGCTGTAGTTTGCTCTTGGTGCCAAGAGGGATTATGATGTAGTGGTTGATAACAATTCTCGGGCTACGGAAGCAGAGGATCAAATATCTGTTCTCCGCTCCCAGTTAGCTGCAATCTTAGCATCTTTAGGGGATGACCGCAGGAAAGCAGAGCAGCAAGGCTCCCGGTTAGATACAATCTTAGCATCTTTAGAGGACGACCGCAGGAAAGCAGAGCAACAAAGTCGTGCTTTCCTCTCCCGAATAGGCTCAATCCAAGTGTTTTTAGAGAAAGAAATGCGACTGAGGGAGCAAGTTTATCAGCGGCAACAAGGTATTTAATTATTCATTTACTGCGTATTGTTTTGAACCAATTTTTTTCCTTACGGTGGCGCCATAATTGGTTAGTGATCCCACTGCGTCCTGTAGCTGTTGCGGAGAGGGTCAAAGAATTAGAGGGGAAAATGACTGCTGTTATGCAAGAGCTGGAGCAAAAGCGTGCTGGCATGGACCACACGGTGAATGTTAATCCGATCTTGCAAACCGATATTGAGGGAGCTTTTGAACATCGGCTAGGGGAATAAAGTACAAGTATGGAAGCTTCAAAATATGGATGATATATCCGAAAAATACCTTAAATAAATGATCGGTAAATGAAATTCATTTTATTGTATGAAACTGGATGCATCCTGTGTAAATTAAAAATAAGAAAAAGTATTTGAAAATGGGCAGGATAAAACTGTTTACATCCTGGCTATTTTTACACTTTTGTCCATTTAATGAGTATCAAAATCTAGATGTCTTTTTCACCCAAAAATTGTTGATTTTGGTCTTTTTGACCAATTTTGTGAATGACATATTCGTCCAAAAGATTACTTAAATAATAATCATTAAATGAAATTTATTTTAAGGAAAATGGGTCATTTGTCCAAATATTTTAAAAACATGGTTCTAATGGACGAGTAAAAATTAGTATGGGTGAAATGGACACCAGAAAAATAGCAAAAATGAAATTGGATTCATCCTGTCTTAAACTTAAAAAATAGCGAGGATGAAACTGGATGCATCCTGATGTAAATTAAAAATAAGAAATAGTATTTGAAAATTGGTAGGATGAAATTGTTTACGTCCTTGCTATTTTTCCATTTTCGTCTGTTTAAACAATATCAAATTTTACATTTCTTTTTCACCCAGAAATTGTCGTTATTGGGTTAATTGACCAATTTTGTGTTTAGTTTATTTTATTGTATGATCTTTAAAAAAAGGCGTTCTTCTATATTCCCCAGATATGCCATCGATACACCTTTATCTACATACCCCCAACAATTATCTATTTACCCCATCAGATTTATAAAAAATTTGTACCCAAACGACGAATCCGAAACAAAAACACAAATCCGTGAAATTGATAAAAAATATCGAGTTCTTCTTCTTCTTCCCTATATCAATAAGACAAACACAAAAAAATATCAAGTTCTTCTTGTTATTCTACCCCCAATTCTTATGCTCCAACTCCTCTCGATTCGTGGATCAGTAATAATCCAAACAACCACAAAGAATTCTTCGAATGAACATTACAGGTAAAAGCGGAGTCCAGAATATTGCCCCATTTTAACCAGTACTACTATAGTAATTGAGAATGAGCCTCTGCAGTTAAAACACAAATTATTTGGTTCATGAAGAGTTACAATCACATGGCCCAGAAGTACCAATTGCAATTTCTTGAAACAAGTTATTGGCATATGAAATTAAAACAAACACCTTGGTTGTTTGGTTGTGACTACACCACTGACTCGACCTGATTCAGATGTTATATCCTTTATTTTTCAATTTATTAGATTGATGTCTAATTATAGATTTAATTTCGCTTGTTTTGGAGGTAAAATTATCAAATCATAAGGAGAGCCTATGATTCTAACAAAACAAGTACAATTCCCTTGGAAATAAGAGAGAGAAAGAGAGAAGATTTCCTCCAAGATTCAATGGCCTCATATATTTTAACTATTTTCTCTCTTATCTTTAGAGGACAAATCTATAACTCTTTTTATTATCAAACTACTATACTATTTTCTTTTATCTAAGACAAATGATCCGTCCCTCCACCGATACTATCGCTATTTAGCCACTGCGGTCATCCGACAGTGTGAGGTTTTTCAACGGACATCGCTGCAGTAATGCTGCAGAAACTTCCTGGATGGTCACCCATCCCTGGATTACTCCTCCGGAGCACGTCTAACTACAAAGTTTTCTTCCAAATCTGGAGCCAACTGTGCTGAAAATGCCTCAGTGTTAGAAAAGGAAAAACCATTACTTATATTCCATTCGACCAATCACTGCCGAATATCGGAGTATTACAACACCACCACCTTAAATTGGAGCTGTCATCGACTCTGGATAATAAATAAGCCCAGATCTCAGACGTTCCCTTGCCCTCATGAGAAAGACCTGAACCAACCTCCTCTAGCGTACTTTCCCACACTCGGCAGGTGACCCGTTGTTGGCTCTGATACCATTTGTAATGACCCGTCCCTGCACCGCGGTAATCCAGCAGAAACTTCTCGGATGGTCACCCATCCCTGGATTACTCCCTCCCGTACGCTCAACTGTAGATTTTTCTGCCAACTCTGGAGCACACTGTGTTGAAAAGGCCTCGGTGTTAGGAAAGGACAAACCATTATTTATATTCCATTCGCCGAACCACTATCGAATATCGTGGTATTACAGACGGTCTTTTACTCAACTTAACTACCTCAATCTCGATTTTACCTAAGATATTATACTTAGGGCCGATTCGACCAAGTATCTTTTTGAACACGGTCAAGTCCCCAATCTCTTTATGGACTTGGGCTTATAAACCATCTGATGAGTCTGTAGAAAGATATAAAAAGGCTTTTGGAAAAAATCTACAGTCGGTTGGATGGAATAGATTATTTTGACACTTTTAGCCCAGTTATTAAAGTCACTATAATAAGAGTAAGACTTACAATTATGATATCCACGAAAAAGTCTCTAAAAAAACTAGATGTATGCAATGCTTTTTTGCATAGCTTTCTTAGATGGGATGTTTTTATGCACCATCCACAAGGTTTTGTAAATCCTGCAAGACCAGATCATGCCAGTAAACTGAAAAGAAGCTTATACGGCCTCAAACAAGCTCCAAGAGTCTGGTCTGAGAGGTTTTGTGACAATCTAGATCTTCTTATGATCATTCAATGTTAATATATCAACATGAAGATTCAATGGAAGTGTTACTATTATTCGTTGATGGTATTAAACTAGCATGTTCTTCAGATAATCTATCTGCTTCAGTTATAACTTTTTTCATAAGGTTTATCCAATGAATGATTTGAGAACTTTGCATTATTTTTTGAGTATTGAAGTTGTTTTTTCATATGATGCACAAAAGCTAAATCTGACTCAAAAGAAGTATACTTTAGACATGATGCAGAAGTTTGATATGATGACTTGTAAGTCTTCAAAAGTTCCAGTTACTCATGGTCATAGACTGTCTTTCTCAACTGGTCTTCTTTTGACTGAAGCTACAACATATATGATCATAGTTGGGGGACTTCACTATCTAATAATGACCAGGCCAGACATATGTTTGTTGTGAAATATGTTTCATAATTTATATGCATGCTCCAACAACTGAACACTTACTTCCTTTCAAGAAAATTATAAGATATAAAAGAATTGTTGGTTCTGGTACGGACATTTCTGCAGGTGATATTTCTTAATTTACAACAAATTCATATTTTGGTTGGGTAGGGTGTCAAAATACAAGAAGATCAACAACTGGTTTTGTGTTTTTCTGGGGTCTTCAGTTGTATCTTGGTCTTCCAAAAAAGAAGCCAACCATCTCTCAATCTTCTATAGAAGTTGAATATAAATCCCTAACTATAATTGTTGTTGAGGTAGTATGGATTTTTATTCTCATAACTGAACTAGTAATAAGCATGACTGTAACTTTTACATTGTTATGTGATAATACTTCTTCTAACACCTTAACCTGCAATTTAGTTTTCCATGCTAGGGCTAAATATTTGAAAATTGATTACCATTTTATATGAGAACTAGTACTCCATCATCCACTAAGCTTGCATATTTATTTACAATGGGACTAACTCATGGGTGTGTTTCTATCCAGCAAGCAAGATGATACTTTTCAACCATTATTAGTTTGAAGGGGAATGTGAGAATTATAAAGGACAGCGTGTGAAACACGCATACGAATAAAGTGTCATTCAGGTGTTAATCACCTTTTTTGTTTCTGTTATTACGGCAGTAACTGGACTGTCTTTTAATAGATAATTTTCCTTTGTGTTTTTATTCTATCTTATAAGGAATTCCTTCTATAAATTTTTTTTTATCAATATATCAATAAAGCTTACAGTTACTTCTTCATAATTCTATCAATTAACATATATAAGTGTCATTTAACTGCGATCCATGCGTTTATCTCGCATAATAACAACGGAAACTATGATCGGTTCCTTCATTATCTCTAATAACGCTAGAGCTTCGAATAATTATCATTAGCATGGCTGCACATGACATTTACACTAACACAATCTATTTCTCCAACTGTTTGTTCCTCAGAAATATACGTAAATACTCTCTTCTCGTCTTTCCGATACACACGTTAAAGGCTACTCAGTACTGCACAAAATGATGACTAATACCACCCTGCAACAAATTAAGTGTGATGGAAAGCTCCTACGATATAATGAAATTGCTCATTTAAACTCGAGTTTCGCAGTACTTGGAGTCTGATTATTCATTAGAAAATTGGCTTTGGAAGGGGCAATGAGAATCCATAGAGCTGTCAAGGATCACCAATTAATTATCTTAAATCTGAATCCATAATTCAAATCTCATTGGCTTTGTGCACTCTAGATAAAAAAAGTTTAAAACCCCATAAATGCAAAATCTTAATGTTCAAGAGTAGGAAGAATATCTCACAAACAAACAATAAATTTCGGATCACTTTTGAAATCCACCAATATTTGACGTTTCATCCCTTTTAGCCCCCAATTAAAACTTCAAAAATATGCCTTAAGTGTCAAAATACCATTATAAATACGCTCATCATTCCATCTCTTCTTCACTCCCAGAACTCTGCAACACACACTTTAGTATATTCTTTTTTAGGTCGCAAACATTTTACAGATTTTCTCAATATGTCGTATAACAGGGATACCCGCCACCAACCCACCATGAGTCCTTCGGTAAGTAACATTACTGCATCTCCAAAACTATTTTTGCATGGTATGAATGAATTGTTTACTGAAACTAAATTCTCAAATTTTTCAGCAGTCAATGGGCCTGCTGAATCTTGATCTGGAAGGGTTCCCATCGTTGACGGATGAAGTTTATCCCTTCGAAGTTGACTTGACTTCCTTCGGATCAACTGCTTCACCCCCTTTTCAACCACTGTCTCTGTCATTCCCATCCCTGGAAGCTACCTCTAGCGATCCAACGTTCAATTGGGATTTCAAATTAGCGTCTGAGGGGCTAGATTCTTCCTTCGGAGAATCCTCCCAAAGGGCGATGGATCCACAAACTGCCTGGTTCCCCGATACCCCTACTGATCCTCGTCATCACTGGTTGAATTTTGATGGTGATGGGATCAATCCCTTAGTAAACCAGAGCTCAAGTGCCTCCCCCTATTTTGCACCCGTGTCCCTATCTGAAGGGGTCTGGCCTATTCTTCCTAGTCCTGTTGCTTCCGGACCTGCAAATCATCTAGATTCTCGAGGAAAGCAAAAGGCTGATATTTCCATCCCTTCCCTGGTAGCTACTTCCTCTAGCAATCTATCTTTGAAGCGGGATTTTGCTTCCGCATTTGAGAGCAAAGGTTTTTCCGTCCAAGAACCCGTGGAAAGGGGAATGTATCCTCAAACTGCCTGGTT
>NC_039362.1:216578824-216607293 GCF_003573695.1 Papaver somniferum
TCATTCCTTGCTTCCTATGTCTCTATTCTAATAGTCGTGTTATTTTTCTGCAGTCTAATCTCCATGCCATGGGGTCTCATGGTGAAATGATCGACAATGAGACTCAGTCCCGGAAGGACAAGGAACAAAATCATGTTCTCCGCAACCAGATAAAAACACTCCAAGCTTCTTTTGAGGAGGAACGGCGATTGCGAGAAGGTATTTTGTTTCATCATTTTTTGTATTGTTTTAAACCCATCTTTTTCACAGGGTTATGTACTAATGCGTAATCTGACTGCATTTTGTAGCGGCTACTGGTAGGGTAAAAGAATTAGAGAGGAAACTTCGTGCTATTGTGCGAGAGTTGGAGCGAAGGCGTGCTTACATTGATCACTTGGTGGGCAAAAAATGCGCGCTTACAATCCGAAATTAATAGAGTTAATGAGCATTCTTACATATATCACTTGGTGAGCGATATTATGCGCTTGAAATCCGAAATTAGTAGAGTTGATGAACATTCACATGCTCTCGAAATATCACTACCAAGCTTAAACACTTATTAAATGGATCTCATTTTCATGTATGGTTTCTAAAATTGATTTATGGTTCCCGAATTTTGTTATATCATCTATAAGAACACGAACTTCAGGTGTAAGTTCGTGTGGAAAATTTTCAAATTTCATATCATGTATTAGGTTTTGGTGTGGTTTTATATATCATGTGAACCTTATTCGACCATGGTGGTTGTTTTAGCAGTACTATAATTTTGCGATTTTCGGGTATCAGCTTCATTATTTGATAATGTTGATTAGGGTGCGACCATGGTGTTTATTGTAGTGGTGGTGCCAATGCATGAAGACGATCTCTGGTGATTTATTGTCTTTCTTTCTCGGGTTGGTTTTATCGTATGGCTAATGACACCACCCTAGCCCCCAGTTTGAGCTATTCTGTATATTGGGTCGTTGTTTTTGGTACCTTTTGGTGTTTGGGCGTTGCATCTTGTATTTTACCGTTGATGGTTTTGAGTTGCTTGACCCCCTTTTCACAAAAATACCTGCCTGTTTATTAATCAAGAAATTGGTTCCGACCGTCGGAACGAGAGCTGTTAAGGGGGCAACAATTAATCCAAATTTTGAATCCATAATTTAAAATTCACTGCAATTTATGTGCATTCGAAAACAAAATCTTAATGTTGCAAAATAGGAAGAATATTTTACCAACAACCCATTAATATTTTCCAACTGCATCTGGAAGCCAAATTCATTGAACAAAATAATTAGTGTTTCTTTCCTTTTAGCCTCCTATTAAAACTTCAATGACATGCCATAAGTGTCAAAACTCCCCTTTTAAATACACCCAGCATATCATGTGTTCTTCATAGCAACAACACAATTCTAGTTTTGTTATTGGTTTCACATATTTTGCACTGTTCATCCATTTCTATATACCCTATTATTCTCCATGGCGCATAACGAGAATACTCCATTCCAGTTGACTGAGGGCCCTTCTGTAAGTAAAAGTTCATCTCTAAATCTTTTTCTATTATTTTTGCTTCGCAGACTTAATTGTTTCTTGGAACTAAATTCTTGATTTTTCCAGCATTCAAGGCGTCGTCTGTATTCTGATTCTGCAAGAAACCCATCAATGAGGGGCATTCAATTTAATCCCTTAATGGTAAACCCGAGTTCGAGCCGTTCAGCTCTTGTTCCTCCGGTTCCGTTGTCTCAAGGGGAGCGGCATCAACCTATCCTTCCTACCGGTGTTACTTCCCAGCATTCATTAAGTCATTTAGAGCCTTGGCGTGCTTCGTCTAGCAATCCTTCATCTAAGCGGGATTTTTCTTCCGCGTTTGATGGCCTTGATTTTAGTTCTATCTTTAGACAATCGGTGGCAAAGGCCGTAGATGCACAAACTGGATGGTTCCCCGATATCCAATCACCAGAAGACTTCGAGTATCAGTGCGGAGTGGTAATCCTGTTGTCCATACTGTTTCAGAAGTTTTTTTATGTCTTATGTGTTTGATAGTCATGTGTTTGTGCTGCAGTTTTCTCTTGGTGCCAAGTGGGCTTATGATGCAGTGGTTGATAACAATATTCGTGCTACGGAAGCAGAGGATCAGGTATCTGTTCTGCGCTCCCAGTTAGCTGCAATCTTAGCATCTTTAGGGGAGGACCGCAGGAAAGCAGAGCAGCAAGGCTCCCAGTTGGGTACAATCTTAGCATCTTTAGAGGACGACCGCAGAAAAGCAGACCAACAAAGTCGTGCTTTCTTCTCCCGAATAGGCTCAATCCAAGTGTTTTTAGAGAAAGAAATGCGATTGAGGGAGCAAGCTTATCAGGGGCAACAAGGTATTTAATTATTCATTTACTGCGTATTGTTTTGAACCAATTTTTTTCCTTACGGTGGCGCCAGAATTGAATAGTGATCCCACTGCGTCCTGCAGCTGTTTCGGAGAGGGTCAAAGAATTAGAGGGGAAAATGGCTGCTGTTATGCAAGGGCTGGAGCAAAAGCGAGCTGGCATGGACCATATGGTGAATGTTAATACGAGCTTGCAACCCGATATTGCGGGAGGTTTTGAACATCCGCTTGGGGAATAAAGTACAAGTATGGAAGCTTCAAAATATGGATGACATATCCGAAAAATACCTTAAATAAATGATCAGTAAATGAAATCCATTTTATTGTATGGAAGTTTCAGACTATGAATGACACATTTGTCAGAAAGATGACTTAAATACTCCCTCCGTAACTATTATATAGGCGGAATTTTGAATTTTCTTTGTATCAATAGATAGGCGGAGTCCTATTTTTAAGATGAATTTTCTCACAAATATCCTTATTTATTACACATGGAAAATTGTGTTAGTGATAAGACAAAGGGTAAAACAAGAAAAAACATGAAAAATAATGAATTCAAGATAATTTTTTTAATCTAAGAGAATTGGTCCCTCCGCCTATATATGTGGTACGGAAGGAGTAATAATCACTAAATGAAATTTATTATAGGATAATTGGGAAAATGCCCTATATTTCGGAGAAGCTAGAGGAATCATGGTGAGGAGTGAACAGAGAGTTGAGTGTGTATTTCGCTTTCTTATTTGTAGTAAATACGAAAATGGTTAGATAGTTTTGATGCAGTAGAAAAAACAACAATGACTTATGACGAAGCATCGAGAAATCTAAGAGGACATAAAGCAAAAAAAAAATGGTACTATTAGGTCTTTGCATCATTATGAAAGTCATCAACAACATCAATGGAGGAATAATAATCATCATCATTTTTATCCATATCGGAGATTCCGTTGGAATATGTTTTCTCCACCACCGGTGATGAGTAGTCCATCACAAATGACTAATAATATTTCTTCTGCTGCTTATTCGTAAAAAAATTTCTGGTTGTAGATTTGATCATGTTGTTGATGTGGTTGTTAGAAATGACGAAGAAAAAGATAAGATTAGAGAAGAGAAATCCAGCTGTTATCAATAGAGAACGATGGAATTTTATTTTATTTCAAATCAATGTTAGAGAGGATTAATTTAATTTTGGATCTCTTTTTAAATTGGGGGCAGTATTTTGTTTCTTTCTTATTAATTAGGTTTGCAGACGAATTTAATTATCAATTAATTCAATTGAAATGAACTTAACTAACTTACATAATCCACGATTTTCTGTTTATTCTCTCTTTTTCCTGAGCCACGAGTTAAATCGGTCTCAATCAATAGATTCAATACATATTTTAATCTCTCTGAAAATTAACTAATCATCTATGCTCCGAAGGAATCCTACAGTAGGACATGGAGAGAGTTTAAAGAAAAGGTTTGGCTTTTCTGGTAATAATACATTTCCTCATCTCCAACCGTTGCTTTGAATATCCATGACACGCGGCGAAATCTTGATGAATGGGCGATTTTGTCATTTTACTCAATGTGTAACAGCACAAGTGTGGTTGTTTTGACCATTTAAATGTATTTGGATGGAAAATTGTATGGAAGGGTATTTTCCCATAACTTTTTTTTCATGGGGCATCGAAATATAGGGCATTTTCCCAATTTTCCCTTTATTACACTGTATGATCTTTAAAAAAAGGCGTCTTTCTATATTCCCCCAAATATACTAATGATACCCTTTTATCTACATACCCCCAACAATTATCTACCTACCCCATCAGATTTATAAAGAATTTGTACCCCAAATGACGAATCAGAAATAGAAATACAAATCCGTGAAATCGATAAAAATATCGGTTCTTCTTCTTCCTTCCTCTATCTGTAACCGTAAGGGAAAGACCTCGAACCTTAAAATATCGAGTTCTTTTTCTTCTTTCCCCAAGTCTTATGCTCCAACTACTTTCGATTCGTGGATCAATAATTCTCCAAAACAAGCACAAAGAATTCTTCGAATGAACATCGCCTACAGGTAAACGCGCAGTCCAGAATATTGCCCCATTTTAACCAGTACTACTATAGTAGTATATAGTTTCATTCTTGGCATGAGAGCTCACTGTGCAGACGCAGTGAAGGAAAGTGAATGTTTAGTTGGAGAATAGAAAATGAGCCTTTGCAGTTAGAACACAAATTATTTTGTTCATAAAGAGTTACAATCACATGGCTCAGAAGTATCAATTGCAATTTCTTGAAACAAGTTATTGTCATATGAAGTTAAAACAAACACCTTGGTTGTTTTGTTGTGACCCCGCCACTGACTCGACTTGATTCGGATGTTAGATCGTTTATTTTTTAATTCATTAGACATCAATCTAATTCTAATTTGAATTTCGCTTGTTTTAGGGACAAAATTGTCGGATCATAAGGGGAGCCTATAGTTCTAGCATAGCAAGTCCAATTCCTCTTGGAAATAAGAAAGAGAGATAGAAAGAGAAAATATCTCCCCCAAAGTTCAATGGCCTCATGTATTTATACTATTTTCTCCCTTACCTCTATAGTAATCCAACAGAATATTCCCGGATGGTCACCCATCCCTGGATTAATCCCGCCCGAGCACGCTTAAATGTAGAGTTTTCTGTCAATTTTGGAGCCAATTCTGCTGAAATGACCTCGGTGTTAGGAAAATCCAAACCATTACTTATATTCCATTCGGACAATCACTGCCGAATATCGGGGGTATTACAGACGGTCTTTTACTCTATCTTGACTACCTCGATTTCGATTTTATCCTAAGGTATTATACTTAGGGCCGGTTCGACCAAGTCTTTTTTTGAACACGGTCAAGCCCCCAATCTCTTTATGGACTTGGGATTATAAACCATGTAATGACCTTCTGGACCAGGTAACAATTTTCATGAGGCATAGTCCCATCCACAATCATATCAGTTGGTTAAGTGTCACTCGAGGCATGCATGTACCACTTAGCAAGTATGAATTGGCGAGATCTACGAAAGTTGGTAAAACACAACGAAGTGTTTTGTAACATTTGCACTTTTAGTAATGGCACATGTTAAAAGATGAATCATTAGCATGAGACGAAGCTTGATTTCAAAGATTTGGTTGAATAATAAGGGCATGTTGGCCCAGGACATAAATTTCACCATTATGACACATCACTCCATCTGAATGCTAGACAAGTCCAATGTTGCACCATCATTGTGCATCAGCCAGTGAGTTGCTGACCGAGAGTAATATCGCATCAGCATGGTGCATTACTCAAGAATATTCGCCGAGAACCAATTTCGCACCTCGTAGTGTGGTACGTAAGTCATGTTGTCTAAGAGCCAATATCGAACCATAATGGTACATCAAGCCAGTAGGTGGCTAGCCGAGAGATATTGCACCATCCCGGCGCAATACTCAAGTTGGCTATCAGGTCAGAAATAAATAATGCACCACCATGGCGCGTTATGCAGGATACCTGACAAATTATCATGAATCATGAGGCAAGCATGCCAAAGTTCTCCCTAATTTTCCGTTGTGTAAATGTCAATAAGGCGTATATATATCTATATATGGAGGGATAGTTGGTTGAAGGTGCATATATCAAAGATGCTACTTAAGCTTATTAGCTAGCCGGTAAAGCCTATGTGATGCAAAAATATAATTATGTCTCGTTGCTTACTCGAGATGGTTTCTTGATGCTTAGGCAGATCTTCGCGAAGTTGTGATACTTAATATGTACCACCATGTGGCAACATGAGTAAAATTCCAATGATACACAGTTTTGCGCATCATTTGCAAAGGATCTTATAGATCTATACGAACTTGGTTATTGCTTGTCTTTAGCAGTACAAAACGATCTGGTTTTAAATTCTTGTCCCTATGTGGATGAACTATGATCAACGAAGGAGGGTTAGTAGGCAGCCACAATGATTTGCATGGCATCGAAGGTCCAGTACTTTTTCGTTCATTTAATCTAATTGCGAGATGATTTCAATATTGTGGTAACTCATAGTATATGGTTCGGCAATGCGATGCTATAGGTGATTTTTACAAAGTTTATGAGGTAATTTAATTCTATGGATGTTCATGCATCCTAAAGCAAGAAACCTTTTATAGGGGCTATAAACATTGGGTTTTGAGGGCTCACAAGATGACAAAATCGGGTTATGAAATAGTAATCAACAAAATCCCATATCCAACTATTTTTTGTAGTGGCTAAATTAACCTCCATGAATTATAAATTTAAATTTATTACCTTCTCCTTCTCTTTTCATTCATAAATCATGATGAAGATGATGATTATAATTTCATCATGATGAAGATGATGATCATATACAAAAACTAAATTTATTTGAGGGCATTCCGACTTAAGTATAAGAGTTTGAAAAGTGAAATTTAATTCCTTCAACAGTAATCCACTTCTAAAAAAGTTCTGAACCATTAAAATGAGATCCTTACCAGTAATATCCCAGCATTTTTGGAAGAATCCAGCTTGAAAACCATCTGGTCCTGGCTCAACCCACGATTTGATTTGGAAAATGACATCTTTAATTTCCTCCTCCTCTGGAATTTTAGTTAAGTAAAAGTTGTCTTCGTCAGATATGCAGGGAGTGATTAGCTGAAGTAGCTCGTTGTTCTTCTGAAGTTTAGTAGTAGTACTTATTTTCTTGAAATGCTGTATGAAAGTTCCATTGCTTCCTTATCAGAATCCCACAAACCAAAATCATCTTTAATGGAATCAATCTGATTTCTCCTTCTTTTGTAATTGGCTCTTCCATGGAAATATTTAGAATTTCCAACATCTTTCTTGAGAAGATTATCCCTTGAGTTATGATATTTCATCTCTGTATCCACTCCATACCAGTAATTGAGTTGTTGTTGAAGGACTTGTATCTGATCAGTATGAAGCTTCTGAGTGCTCTATTGACAGACTTTGGTTTTTTCTTGAATTTCTCTTATATGCATATTTACATCAGCATATACATTATAATTCCATTTCCTAATTTCTTGTTTTGTGTTTTTCAGTTTTGATACCATATTGAATGTTGCTGAACCAGAAATATCTTGAGATCAGGCTTTAGAAATAACCTCCTTACAAGAATCTTCCCTCAACCAATTTTCATATAGTCTGAATTGCCTTTTGAATGACTTGTCTGGTGGAAGAGTACTTAATAATATAGGATCATGAGAAGAATCAGAAGTAATAAGATTATTCAGCATAGCTTTGTGAAAAATTTGATGCCATTCTGTATTCGCCAAAGCTATGTCTATTCTTGCTTGAACAAACTGACCATCTTGTCGATGATTACTCCATGTATAGGGAAATCCAGAAAACTTGACATCTTGCAGATCGCAATTCTTACTGAACTCAACTATATTTCTCCAAAGCTCATTCTTTTTATGATAATGTGGACTTCCATAAATACAAGTTAAAATCCATACCACATTTTCGGAGCCAACAATTAATTTGATATGTAAGAGTTGGTCACTATGAAATAACATCTCAAACCGAAAACCATCTTTCCATAATATAGCTAAACCCCCAGACAAACCACAAGAAGAGAAAGCCCAATAGTTGTGAAAACAAAAAATTTCTTATAAAAGAGTTTGTCTTTTGAAAATGCGTTTTAGTTTCACAAATAAAAACAATATCAGGATCATGACTATGTATGCAATTTTTATATGATCTCTAGTTTCTTTTTTACAAATTCCCTGGCAGTTCCAAGATAGGACTTTCATGATGAACAATTTCTACGTATAACAAAATAGGAAACTAGATTTAATATAGAAAGCAAAAAACTGAAGTAAAGCACTAAGAAAATGTCTATCAAACAAGTATGTGTCAATATAAATTTTATCTGAACAAGTATACAAAGATAAATAAGAGTTTAAAGTGTTTACCTGGTAGTCTTTGCCTTGCTGGTGCAAAGTGTAAGCAGTAATTGCATTGACATGATGATCCCATCCCCCTCCAGCTTGAATCATTAGATGATAAACACTTTCTTCGTTTTGGATTTCCATATCCATTGCATCTTCATTCTGAAATTGAAGAGTTCTATTGGAAGTATCTCTTAGTCGCTTGAATATCCTTGTTCCGGATCCTGAAGCAGCAGAACTGGATTGACTAGCTACCTCTTCAGCGAAAGTAGAGACATGCTGTCCAGCTTCAGGTCTTTCAATAACTTTTTTATTAGCCAGAGCAACCTTCTTCTGTGAAACCTTACTTGCTATCGCAAATGGAGAACCATCTTCATATTTTGGGTTCATAGCCATCACATCTTGAAGAGAAAGGTTTGTTTTCCCAAACTTAAACAACTCCTTATTCGCTAGATCTCTGATAAAATTAACCTTCTTCTCACATTCATCTTCATCATGATCTATAATAAAACACGTCGGACATAAATTTCATGTCTGCTTCTGATAATAGAAAGGGACACATTGAGTGTAGCATGTTGCATTTTCAGTAAGCAAACCTCTAATCAGCGGAGTTTTAACATTAATCTTTGCATTTGCAATGATTGTATTTAAATCTTCAGGATTACCATCAGAAGAATCTAATTCTTGAACTTCTCCCGTAATAGCCGCAATTTTATGCAAAGTATCGTCTTCAAGCGATTCTGGTGGTAAATCCTTTATGTCAAGCCAAAATTCCTGATATTTGAAATCCATATTTTGAACCGATATAAAAGAATAGACCACGAAGCATTCTCTAAGATCCAGTTGACATGATCCCACTCAGTAAACCTCACGATAAAATGATTTGGAATGGATTTTCTAACTTGAATTTTTTTGACCTTTTTAATCTATATTGCTCTAAGATAACCATTAATGTGCTTCTCGGCTACTTCAATTTTCATTTCATCTTGATAGAAAACCTTTCCAATGATACTTTTTGCCCATTTTGAAATTCCCTAATCTAAATTGACTTCTTGATAAACAAAAGTTTTCCTTACATCTTGAAGAGAAGAGGAATCTAAATTTGTTTTCATCAATTGTTCTTCTAAAGAACTCATATCACCTCTAAAATCAGATTTCATAGTAAAATTTATAGATATAGATAATGGAAAACTGAAATTTTTAGTGAATATGAGAACTAACCTTCTTTGCTGAATTGTATTTAAAACCCAGTTGCATGGAAGAATTGCGAAATGTGGAATTATTGTCATAATCCTCTTGACACTTCTTCTGTAAAAATCCTAAAATTTGACACATTTCTTCTTATGACGACACATCAAACTCATTTGGATTGTACCCATTAACTGACTAGTAACTGAATTCTTCTCCATCAATAAAACCATTGAGAAAACCTTTGAAATAAACTTAACCTCTAGGGGAAAAAACACAACCTCTTTGCAATTACTACTTTGCACCTTAGACAAGGTTACAAAGAGCAGAAACCCAACTTAGTGCTTATAAAACATTTGAAGAAACAAGGGGATAAACAAGGGAGTTAGATTATTGGATCAGAAGTAACATGCAAAAGGAAAATTGAAAAATCACATCAATACAAAAGTAAATTTTCAACTTTCTTATCATGTATTAGTTTCCAGTGTGGTTTATATGTTCTGTGAACCTTATACGACCCCTAGTAGTTCTGTAATTATGGAAAATTGCGTTTTTCATGTATCAGCCGCATTACTTGATAAAATTGTTTAGGATACGACCATGGTGGTTATTGTAGTGGTAATGGAAATGAATGAAGACGATCTCTGGTGATTTATTGTCTTTTCTTGTCGGGATGGTTTGTCTTTTTTCCTCAGGCCTACAAGTAGAAGTACGTACGTACCTCGACTGTGCTCCTCACTAACAAACCTAATGGCTAATGACACCACCGTAGCCCCAAGTTTGAGTTACTTTGTATTTCGGTACCTTTAGTGTTTGGGATCTTGGATCGTACATGTGTCCATTGATGGCTTTAGGTCGGTAGATATTGAGTTGACACTTGACAGTCAATTCTCTTAAAATTTGAACACTTTTTTTACATAAATACCAGTCTGTCTATTGATTATCATAATTTTGAATCCGTAATTTAAAACTCACCGCCATATGTGTGCGTTCAAATTTTTTTTTTTTTTAATGTTTCAAAATAGGAGGTACATCTTACCAACAAACCATTAATATTTTCCAATAACATTTGAAGTCCAAATTCATTGAAAATATTTATTGTTTCTTTCCTTTTAGCCTCCTATCAATAACTTCAATGATAAGCCACAAGTGTCAAAACTCCCCTTTTAAATACACCCATAATTTCTTGTGTTCATCATTTCTAGTTTTGTTACCGGTTTCACCCACAATTTTGCACTGTTCAACCATTTATATATGCCCTATTTTCTCTATGTCGCATAACGAGAATACTCCATTCCAGTCCACTGAGGGTCCTTCTGTATGTAACATCCCTAAAACTTTTTCTATTATTTTTGCTTCGCATGACTGAATTGTTTCTTCGAACTAAATTCTTGATTTTCCAGCATTCAAGGCGTCGTCTGTATCCTGAGTCTGCTAGGAACCTGTCAATGAGGGGCATTCAATTTAATCCTTATTGGTACACCCGAGTTCCAGCCGTTCACCTCTTGTTCCACCGGTTCCTTTGTCTCAAGGGGAGCGGCATCAACCTATCCTTCCTACCGGTGCTGCTGCTTCCCAGCATTCAGTAAGTCATTTATATCCTTGGCGTGCTTCATCTAGCAATCCTTCACCTAAGAGGGACTTTTCTTCCGCGTTTGGTGGCCTTGATTTTAGTTCTGTCTTTAGACAATCAGTGGCAAAGGCCGTAGATGCACAAACTTGGATGGTTCCCCGCTATCCAATCACTAGAAGACTTCGAGTATCAGTGGCGAGTGGTAATCCTGTTGTCCATACTGTTTCAGAAGTTTTTTATGCTTTATGTGTTTGTATTCTAACAGTCATGTGTTTGTGCTGTAGTTTGCTCTTGGTGCCAAGAGGGCTTATGATGCAGTGGTTGATAACAATTCTCGGGCTACGGAAGCAGAGGATCAAATATCTGTTCTCCGCTCCCAGTTAGCTGCAGTCTTAGCATCTTTAGGGGATGACCGCAGGAAAGCAGAGCAGCAAGGCTCCCGGTTAGATACAATCTTAGCATCTTTAGAGGACGACCGCAGGAAAGCAGAGCAACAAAGTCGTGCTGCGTCCTGCGTATTGTTTTGAACCAATTTTTTTCCTTACGGTGACGCCATAATTGGTTAGTGATCCCACTGCGTCCTGTAGCTGTTGCGGAGAGGGTCAAAGAATTAGAGGGGAAAATGACTGCTGTTATGCAAGAGCTGGAGCAAAAGCGTGCTGGCATGGACCACACGGTGAATGTTAACCGAGCTTGCAAACCGATATTGAGGGAGCTGTTGAACATCCGCTTGGGGAATAAAGTACAAGTATGGAAGCTTCAAAATATGGATGATATATCCGAAAAATACCTTAAATAAATGATCGGTAAATGAAATTCATTTTATTGTACGGAAGGTTTCAGACTGTGAATGACATACGGAAAATAGTTTATTTGTCCAAATATTTTAAAAATATGGTTCTAATGGACGAGTAAAAATTAGAATGGATGGAATGAACACCAGAAAAATAGCAAGAATGAAACTGGATTGTCTTAAACTTAAAAAATAGCGAGGATGAAACTGGATGCATCCTGTGTAAATTAAAAATAAGAAAAAGTATTTCAAAATGGGCAGGATCAAACTGTTTACATCCTGGCTATTTTTACACTTTTATCCATTTAAAGAGTATCAAAATCTAGATGTCTTTTTCACCCAAAAATTGTTGATTTTGGTCTTTTTAACCATTTTTTTAAATGACATATTCGTCCAAAAGATTACTTAAATAATAATCATTAAATGAAATTTATTTTACGGAAAATGGGTCATTTGCCCAAATATTTTAAAAACATTGTTCTAATGGATGAGTAAAAATTAGTATGGGTGAAATGGACACCAGAAAAATAGCAAGAATGAAACTGGATTCATCCTGTCTAAAACTTAAAAAATAGCGAGGATGAAACTGGATGCATCCTGATGTAAATTAAAAATAAGAAAAAGTATTTGAAAATTGGTAGGATGAAACTGTTTACATCCTTGCTATTTTTCCATTTTCGTCCGTTTAAACAGTATCAAATTTTACATGTCTTTTTCATCCAGAAATTGTCGTTATTGGGTTAATTGACCAATTTTGTGTTTAGTTTATTTTATTGTATGATCTTTAAAAAAGGGCGTTCTTCTATATTCCCCCAGATATGCCATCGATACACCTTTATCTACATACCCCCAACAATTATCTATCTACCCCATCAGATTTATAAAAAATTTGTACCCAAACGACGAATCCGAAACAAAAACACAAATGTGTGAAATTGAAAAAAATATCGAGTTCTTCTTCTTCCCTATATCTGTAAGACAAACACAAAAAATATCAAGTTTTTCTTCTTATTCTTCCCCCAAATCTTATGCTCCAACTTCTCTCCATTCGTGGATCAGTAATAATCCAAACAACCACAAAGAATTCTTCAAATGAACATTACAGGTAAAAGCGGAGTCCAGAATATTTCCCCATTTTAACCAGTACTACTATAGTAATATAGAATGAGCCTCTGCAGTTAAAACACAAATTATTTGGTTCATGAAGAGTTACAATCACATGGCCCAGAAGTACCAATTGCAATTTCTTGAAACAAGTTATTGGCATATGAAGTTAAAACAAACACCTTGGTTGTTTGGTTGTGACTACACCATTGACTCGACCAGATTCAGATGTTAGATCCTTTATTTTTCAATTTATTAGATTGATGTCTAATTATAGATTTAATTTCGCTTGTTTTAGGGGTAAAATTATCAAATCATAAGGAGAGCCTATGATTCTAACAAAGCAAGTCCAATTCCCCTTGGAAATAAGAGAGAGAAAGAGAGAAGATTTCCTCCAAGATTCAATGGCCTCATATATTTTAACTATTTTCTCTCTTGTCTTTAGAGGACAAATCTATAACTCTTTTTATTATCAAACTACTATACTATTTTCTTTTATCTAAGACAAATGATCCGTACCTCCATCGATATTGTCGCTATTTAGCCACTGCGGTCATCCGACAGTGTGAGGTTTTTCAACGGACATCGCTGCAGTAATCCTGCAGAAACTTCCCGGATGGTCACCCATCCCTGGATTACTCCCGCCGGAGCACGTCTAACTACAAAGTTTTCTTCCAACTCTGGAGCCAACTGTGCTGAAAATGCCTCAGTGTTAGAAAAGGACAAACCATTACTTATATTCCATTCGACCAATCACTGCCGAATATCGGAGTATTACAACACCACCACCTTAAATTGGAGCTGTTATCGGCTCTGGATAATAAATAAGCACAGATCTCTGACGTTCCCTTGCCCTCATGAGAAACACCTGAACCAACCTCCTCTAGCGTACTTTCCCACACTCGGCAGGTGACCCTTTGTTGGCTATGATACCATTTGTAATGACCCGTCCCTGCACCGCGGTAATCCAGCAGAAACTTCTCGGATGATCACCCATCCCTGGATTACTCCCTCCCGTACGCTCAACTGTAGAGTTTTTTGCCAACTCTGGAGCCAACTGTGTTGAAAAGGCCTCGGTGTTAGGAAAGGACAAACCATTATTTATATTCCATTCGCCGAACCACTATCGAATATCTTGGTATTACAGACGGTCTTTTACTCTACTTAACTACCTCAATCTCGATTTTACCCTAAGATATTATACTTAGGGCCGGTTCGACCAAGTATCTTTTTGAACACGGTCAAGACCCCAATCTCTTTATGGACTTGGGCTTATAAACCATCTTATGAGTTTGTAGAAAGATATAAGAAGGCTTTTGGAAAAAATTTACAGTCGGTTGGATGGAATAGATTATTTTGACACTTTTAGCCCAGTTATTAAAGTCACTATAATAAGCGTAAGACTTACAATTGTGATATCCAGGAAATAGCCTCTAAAACAACTAGATGTATGCAATGCTTTTTTGCATGGATTTCTTAGATGGGATGTTTTATGCACCATCCACAAGGTTTTGTAAATCCTGCAAGACCAGATCATGCCAGTAAACTGAAAAGAAGCTTATACGGCCTCAAACAAGCTCCAAGAGTCTGGTCTGAGAGGTTTTGTGACAATCTAGATCTTCTTATGATCATTCAATGTTAATATATCAACATGAAGATTCAATGGAAGTGTTACTATTATTCGTTGATGGTATTAAACTTGCATGTTCTTCAGATAATCTATCTGCTTCAGTTATAACTTTTTTCATAAGGTTTATCCAATGAATGATTTGAGAACTCTTTGCATTATTTTTTGAGTATTGAAGTTGTTTTTTAATATGAAGCACAGAAGTTAAATCTGACTCAAAATAAGTATACTTTAGACATGATGCAGAAGTTTGATATGATGACTTGTATATCTTCAAAAGTTCCAGTTACTCATGGTCATAGACTGTCTTTCTCAACTGGTCTTCTTTTGACTGAAGCTAAAACATATACGATCATAGTTGGGGGATTTCACTATCTAATAATGACCAGGCCAGACATATGTTTGTTGTGAAATATGTTTCATAATTTATATGCATGCTCCAACAACTGAACACTTACTTCTTTTCAAGAAAATTATAAGATATAAAAGAATTATTGGTTCTGGTACGGACATTTATGCAGGTGATATTTCTTAATTTACAACAAATTCAGATTTTGGTTGGGTAGGGTGTCAAAATACAAGAAGATCAACAACTGGTTTTGTGTTTTTCTGGGGTCTTCAATTGTATCTTGGTCTTCAAAAAAAGAAGCCAACCATCTCTAAATCTTCTATAGAAGTTGAATATAAATCCCTAACTATAATTGTTGTTGAGGTAGTATGGATTTTTATTCTCATAACTGAACTAGTAATAAGCATGACTGAAACTTTTACATTGTTATGTGATAATACTTCTTCTAACACCTTAACCTGCAATTTAGTTTTCCATGCTAGGGCTAAACATTTGGAAATTGATTACCATTTTATATGAGAACTAGTACTCCATCATCCACTAAGCTTGCATATTTATTTACAATGGGACTAACTCATGGGTGCGTTTCTATCTAGCAAGCAAGCTGATACTTTTCAACCATTATTAGTTTGAAGGGGAATCTGAAAATTATAAAGGACAGCGTGTGAAACACGCATACGAATAAAGTGTCACTCAGGTGTTAATCACCTTTTTTTTTCTGTTATTACGGCAGTAACTGTATTGTCTGTTAATAGATACTTTTCCTTTGTGTTTTTATTCTACCTTATAAGGCATTCCTTTTGTAATTTTTTTTTTCAATATATCAATAAAACTTACAGTTACTTCTTCATAATTCTATCAATTAACATATATAAGTGTCATTTAACTGCGGTCCATGTGCTTATCTCGCATAATAACGGCGAAAACTATGATCGGTTCCTTCATTATCTCTAATAACGCTAGAGCTTCGAATAATTATCATTAGCACGGCTGCACATTACATTTACACTAACACAATCTATTTCTCCAACTGTTTGTTCCTCAGAAATATACGTAAATACTCTCTTCTCGTCTTTCCGATACACACGTTAAAGGCTACTCAATACTGCACAAAATGATGACTAATACCACCCTGCAACAAATTAAGTGTGATGTAATGAAATATAATGAAATTGCTCATTTAAACTCGAGTTTCGCAGTACTTGGACTCTGATTATTCATTAGAAAATTGGCTTTGGAAGGGGAAATGAGAATCCATAGAGCTGTCAAGGATCACCAATTAATTATCTTAAATCTGAATCCATAATTCAAATCTCATTGGCTTTGTGCACTCTAGATAAAAAAGTTTAAAACCCCATAAATGCAAAATCTTAATGTTCAAGAGTAGGAAGAATATCTCACAAACAAACAATAAATTTCGGATCACTTTTGAAATCCACCAATATTTGACGTTTCATCCCTTTTAGCCCCCAATTAAAACTTCAAAAATATGCCTTAAGTGTCAAAATACCATTATAAATACGCTCATCATTCCATCTCTTCTTCACTCCCAGAACTCTGCAACACACACACTTTAGTATATTCTTTTTTAGGTCGCAAACATTTTACAGATTTTCTCAATATGTCGTATAACAGGGATACCCGCCACCAACCCACCATGAGTCCTTCGGTAAGTAACATTACTGCATCTCCAAAACTATTTTTGCATGGTATGAATGAATTGTTTACTGAAACTAAATTCTCAAATTTTTCAGCAGTCAATGGGCCTGCTGAATCTTGATCTGGAAGGGTTCCCATCGTTGACGGATGAAGTTTATCCCTTCGAAGTTGACTTGACTTCCTTCGGATCAACTGCTTCACCCCCTTTTCAACCACTGTCTCTGTCATTCCCATCCCTGGAAGCTACCTCTAGCGATCCAACGTTCAATTGGGATTTCAAATTAGCGTCTGAGGGCCTAGATTCTTCCTTCGGAGAATCCTCCCAAAGGGCGATGGATCCACAAACTGCCTGGTTCCCCGATACCCCTACTGATCCTCGTCATCACTGGTTGAATTTTGATGGTGATGGGATCAATCCCTTAGTAAACCAGAGCTCAAGTGCCTCCCCCTATTTTGCACCCGTGTCCCTATCTGAAGGGGTCTGGCCTATTCTTCCTAGTCCTGTTGCTTCCGGACCTGCAAATCATCTAGATTCTCGAGGAAAGCAAAAGGCTGATATTTCCATCCCTTCCCTGGTAGCTACTTCCTCTAGCA
This sequence comes from Papaver somniferum, assembly GCF_003573695.1. Lineage (NCBI taxonomy): Eukaryota > Viridiplantae > Streptophyta > Magnoliopsida > Ranunculales > Papaveraceae > Papaver > Papaver somniferum. The sequence goes on from NC_039362.1 coordinate 216,595,960, forward strand.
ATCTATCTTTGAAGCGGGATTTTGCTTCCGCATTTGAGAGCAAAGGTTTTTCCGTCCAAGAACCCGTGGAAAGGGGAATGTATCCTCAAACTGCCTGGTTTCATTCCTTGCTTCCTATGTCTCTATTCTAATAGTCGTGTTATTTTTCTGCAGTCTAATCTCCATGCCATGGGGTCTCATGGTGAAATGATCGACAATGAGACTCAGTCCCGGAAGGACAAGGAACAAAATCATGTTCTCCGCAACCAGATAAAAACACTCCAAGCTTCTTTTGAGGAGGAACGGCGATTGCGAGAAGGTATTTTGTTTCATCATTTTTTGTATTGTTTTAAACCCATCTTTTTCACAGGGTTATGTACTAATGCGTAATCTGACTGCATTTTGTAGCGGCTACTGGTAGGGTAAAAGAATTAGAGAGGAAACTTCGTGCTATTGTGCGAGAGTTGGAGCGAAGGCGTGCTTACATTGATCACTTGGTGGGCAAAAAATGCGCGCTTACAATCCGAAATTAATAGAGTTAATGAGCATTCTTACATATATCACTTGGTGAGCGATATTATGCGCTTGAAATCCGAAATTAGTAGAGTTGATGAACATTCACATGCTCTCGAAATATCACTACCAAGCTTAAACACTTATTAAATGGATCTCATTTTCATGTATGGTTTCTAAAATTGATTTATGGTTCCCGAATTTTGTTATATCATCTATAAGAACACGAACTTCAGGTGTAAGTTCGTGTGGAAAATTTTCAAATTTCATATCATGTATTAGGTTTTGGTGTGGTTTTATATATCATGTGAACCTTATTCGACCATGGTGGTTGTTTTAGCAGTACTATAATTTTGCGATTTTCGGGTATCAGCTTCATTATTTGATAATGTTGATTAGGGTGCGACCATGGTGTTTATTGTAGTGGTGGTGCCAATGCATGAAGACGATCTCTGGTGATTTATTGTCTTTCTTTCTCGGGTTGGTTTTATCGTATGGCTAATGACACCACCCTAGCCCCCAGTTTGAGCTATTCTGTATATTGGGTCGTTGTTTTTGGTACCTTTTGGTGTTTGGGCGTTGCATCTTGTATTTTACCGTTGATGGTTTTGAGTTGCTTGACCCCCTTTTCACAAAAATACCTGCCTGTTTATTAATCAAGAAATTGGTTCCGACCGTCGGAACGAGAGCTGTTAAGGGGGCAACAATTAATCCAAATTTTGAATCCATAATTTAAAATTCACTGCAATTTATGTGCATTCGAAAACAAAATCTTAATGTTGCAAAATAGGAAGAATATTTTACCAACAACCCATTAATATTTTCCAACTGCATCTGGAAGCCAAATTCATTGAACAAAATAATTAGTGTTTCTTTCCTTTTAGCCTCCTATTAAAACTTCAATGACATGCCATAAGTGTCAAAACTCCCCTTTTAAATACACCCAGCATATCATGTGTTCTTCATAGCAACAACACAATTCTAGTTTTGTTATTGGTTTCACATATTTTGCACTGTTCATCCATTTCTATATACCCTATTATTCTCCATGGCGCATAACGAGAATACTCCATTCCAGTTGACTGAGGGCCCTTCTGTAAGTAAAAGTTCATCTCTAAATCTTTTTCTATTATTTTTGCTTCGCAGACTTAATTGTTTCTTGGAACTAAATTCTTGATTTTTCCAGCATTCAAGGCGTCGTCTGTATTCTGATTCTGCAAGAAACCCATCAATGAGGGGCATTCAATTTAATCCCTTAATGGTAAACCCGAGTTCGAGCCGTTCAGCTCTTGTTCCTCCGGTTCCGTTGTCTCAAGGGGAGCGGCATCAACCTATCCTTCCTACCGGTGTTACTTCCCAGCATTCATTAAGTCATTTAGAGCCTTGGCGTGCTTCGTCTAGCAATCCTTCATCTAAGCGGGATTTTTCTTCCGCGTTTGATGGCCTTGATTTTAGTTCTATCTTTAGACAATCGGTGGCAAAGGCCGTAGATGCACAAACTGGATGGTTCCCCGATATCCAATCACCAGAAGACTTCGAGTATCAGTGCGGAGTGGTAATCCTGTTGTCCATACTGTTTCAGAAGTTTTTTTATGTCTTATGTGTTTGATAGTCATGTGTTTGTGCTGCAGTTTTCTCTTGGTGCCAAGTGGGCTTATGATGCAGTGGTTGATAACAATATTCGTGCTACGGAAGCAGAGGATCAGGTATCTGTTCTGCGCTCCCAGTTAGCTGCAATCTTAGCATCTTTAGGGGAGGACCGCAGGAAAGCAGAGCAGCAAGGCTCCCAGTTGGGTACAATCTTAGCATCTTTAGAGGACGACCGCAGAAAAGCAGACCAACAAAGTCGTGCTTTCTTCTCCCGAATAGGCTCAATCCAAGTGTTTTTAGAGAAAGAAATGCGATTGAGGGAGCAAGCTTATCAGGGGCAACAAGGTATTTAATTATTCATTTACTGCGTATTGTTTTGAACCAATTTTTTTCCTTACGGTGGCGCCAGAATTGAATAGTGATCCCACTGCGTCCTGCAGCTGTTTCGGAGAGGGTCAAAGAATTAGAGGGGAAAATGGCTGCTGTTATGCAAGGGCTGGAGCAAAAGCGAGCTGGCATGGACCATATGGTGAATGTTAATACGAGCTTGCATCCCGATATTGCGGCAGGTTTTGAACATCCGCTTGGGGAATAAAGTACAAGTATGGAAGCTTCAAAATATGGATGACGTATACGAAAAATACCTTAAAAAATGATCAGTAAATGAAATCCATTTTATTGTATGGAAGTTTCAGACTATGAATGACACATTTGTCAGAAAGATTACTTAAATAATAATCATTAAATGAAATTTATTATATTGGATGATCTTTAAAAAAAGGAGGTCCTTCTATATTCCCCCGAATATACTAATGATACCCTTTTATCTACATATCCCTATATTTATCTACCTATCCCATCAGATTTATAAAAAAATTGTACCCCAAGCGACGTTCAGAAATAGAAACACAAATCCGTGAAATCGATAAAAATATCGGTTCTTCTTCTTCCTCCCTCTATCTGTAACCGTAAGGGCAAAATCTCGAACCTTAAAATATCAAGTTCTTCTTCTTCTTTCCCCAAGTCTTATGTTCCAACTACTTTCGATTCGTGGATCAATAATTCTCCAATCCCCAAGTCTTATGCTCCAACTACTTTCCATTCTTGGATCAATAATTCTCCAAAACAAGCACAAAGAATTCTTCGAATGAACATCGCCTACAGGTAAAGGCGGAGTCCAGAACATTGCCCCATTTTAACCAGTACTACTATAGTAGTATATAGTTTCGTTCTTGGTATGAGAGCTCACTGCGCAGACGCAGTGAAGGAAAGTGAATGTTTAGTTGGAGAATAGAGAATGATCCTTTGCAGTTAAAACAAAAATTATTTGGTTCATAAAGAGTTAAAATCACATGGCCTAGAAGTATCAATTGTAATTTCTTGAAACAAGTTATTGTCATATGAAGTTAAAAGAAACACCTTGGTTGTTTTGTTGTAACCCCGCCACTGACTCCACCTGATTCGGATGTTAGATCGTTTATTTTTTAATTCATTAGACATAAGTCTAATTCCGATTTTAATTCGCTTGTTTTAGGGGCAACATTGTCAGATCATAATGAGAGCCTCTAGTTCTAACACAGCAAGTTCAATTCCTCTTAGAAATAAAAAAGAGAGAAAGAGAAAATATCTCCCCCAAAGTTCAATGGCCTCATGTATTTATACTATTTTCTCCCTTACCTCAACAGTAATCCAGCAGAAAATTCCCGGATGGTCACACATCCCTGGATTAATCCCGCCTGAGCACGCTTAACTGCAGAGTTTTCTGTCAATTTTGGAGCCAAATGTGCTGAAATGACCTTGGTGATAGGAAAGGCCAAACCATTACTTATATTCCATTCGGCCAACCACTGCCGAATATCGGGATATTACAGACGGTCTTTTACTCTATCTTGACTACCTCGATTTCGATTTTACCCTAAGGTATTATACTTAGGGCTGGTTCGACCGAGTCTTTTTTTGAACGCGGTCAAGTCCCCAATCTCTTTATGGACTTGGGCTTATAAAATGACCTTCTGGACCAGGTAACGGATTTTCATGAGGCGTAGTCCCATCTACAATCATATCAGTTGGTTAAGTATCACTCGAGGCATGCATGTACAACTCGAGGCAAGTATGAATTGGCGAGATTTACGCAAGTTTTGGTAAAACACTATGAAGTGTTTTGTAACATTTGCACTTTTAGTAATGGCACATGTTAAAAGATGAATCATTAGCATGAGACGAAGCTTGATTTCAAATATTTGGTTGCGTATTAAGGGCATGTTAGCCCAGGACATATATTTCACCATTATGACACATCACTCTATCTGAATGCTAGACAAGTCCAATATTGCACCATCATTGTGCATCAGCCAGTGAGTTGCTGACCGAGAGTAACATCGCATCAGCATGGTGCATTACTCCATAATATTCGTCGAGAACCAATTTCGCACATCATGGTGTGGTACGTAAGTTATGTTGTCTAAAAGCCAATATCTAACCATAATGGTACATCAAGCCAGTAGGTGGCTAGACGATAGATATTGCACCATCCCGGCGCAATACTCAAGTTGGCTATCAGGTCAGAACTAAATAATGCACCACCATGGCGCCTTATGCAGGATACATGACAAATGGTCATGAATAATGAGGAAAGCATGCCAAAGTGCTCCCCAACTTTTCGTTGTGTATATGTCAATAAGGCGTATATATATATGGAGAGATAGTTGGTTGAAGGTGCATATATCAAAGATGATACTTAAGCTAATTAGCTAGCTGGTAAAGCCTATGTGATGCGAAAATATAATTATGTCTCGTTGCTTACTCGAGATGGCTTCTTGATGCTTAGGCAGATGAAGTTTTGATACTTAATATGTACCTCCATGTGGCAACTTGAGGAAAATTCCAATGATACATAGTTTTGCGCATCATTTTCAAAGGATCTTATAGATCTATACGAAATATATAACCTTCTGAAGTTCGCAGAATAGGTTCGCGGACTTAAGTTACCGGGCAGAGTTTACAAACTCCAGCAGAAATTCTCGGGTATGAGAACTTCGCCAGTTCGCGGAATGGATTCGCGGACTTAGCTTCACGCAAATAGTTTGTCAACTCCAGCAGAAATTCTCGGGTTTGAGAACTTCAGCAGTTCGCGGACTGAGTTCGTGGACTTGGCTCAGTCATTCTTCCTGTTCTCTTGATCAACAAAGTTCGCAAACTTTGGTTCAAGGAATATGACTTATACATAAATGTGTTTCCACAAAAATGCTTATGTCCACCATTGGTTATGTAATCTAAACTCTCATTTCAATCATTGAAACATTCTTAGAGGACGTTGTACAGTTACTACACCATTTCTCGTCAAAGAAATTTTCAAAGTGATTGAAACATTTCATGACTTTCGTCACTAGGTAAAGATAAACTTGATCGAAGCTAAAAGCTTACCAACACATATTTCGAGATATAGATAGGAGAGGTATACTCGGATCGAAATACCAAATGTGCATAATCAAAGTCTATATATAGCATACGAATTTTTTTCTCAAAGAGTAGGAGATAGAGTAGATATTATTTTGAGTGATAGATAAGTTCAAGTCTCCATATACCTTTTAGTTGATGAAGTTCCACCATTTCCTTGAGTAGTTCTTCGTTTTTTATTATGAATCGCCATGAAGTCCTTGATCTCATCCACACTTTCTATCCTAGTCCGAGACTTAGCTATAATAGACTAGAAATTAAGACTTATAGTTTTGATCACTAACATTGACAAACATGCTTGATATAGCAACGCCTGCGAGTTCGACCGAGCAGTGCACTAACAGTTTATACTTCGTATTTCAATAAATTTCTTGACATTTTGATCATAATGATATGACCAATTCTAACCACTAAAGTATTATATATATACAGCTTCGCATGTTATGTTTTCAATATAATCCGACTTGAAAGATACATTAGGAATGAAAACAATATCAAGTCAATATTACTAACCCCACGTGGAAGGGTGATGTCTTCGTTGTAGTCGTTACTTCTTCTTATTCTGCAGGTCTTCGGAGTAATACTTGTACGTCTCAACATTCCTAGACTTTCTAGTCTAACCTAAATGAAGTTCACCATAGTATTTGATCAAGCGACTATAGATGAGTTTTGATACTAAAATATGACAACCAAAATTGACATACCAACGCTTGGTGGGTTCAACTGAGTTATGCTCGAACAATAATTATCCAAGACGATGCTACTAAACCAACTAGTTCTATTCTCCAACACTGCGATGCTCTCAGCTACTCTACCCGTCTAATTCTACTTCGAAATTACTGAATCATTTTTGTTTTGAACATACTGTTTTCCATTATGAAGGGGAGACAGCGGCAAAGGTTCCTAGCCATGTGCAGGGCGGAGCTCCATTCCAAATCTTTACCCAGATTCGACTAGGTCGAAAATAAAAAACCTAGCCGATTATGACTATGTTCGTCACATATGAACAACACCATAAATCAAAAACCTAGCCGATTAAAGGAGAACCTACTCTAGCACACAAACTAATATCACACGTAAGGTGTGGGGATTATTTTTGCACAAGGCCAGATGTCTCCTTTATATAGTCTTTCAAATCAGGGTTTCGCCTTGCTCAAAAAGCAAACACTATCCACCGTTATATGATAACCTGATTTAGATTCAAGCCAATATATATCAACCGTTAGATCGAAATATTAGCTTGTTATACACAAATGAAGTGCACACTTCTAGGTTTGTTAATCGTACCCAAACGTGTGCATTGTTGGTTCAACAATAGTCAACCAAAAGGTTAGCCATTTGAGCATTTCATACCAACCATTTTCTTCTTCACCATAACTAGTTCAAATGACTCATATGAACTAGTTAGAGAGTTGTTCAATTGCAAGGAAATTTCATGTACTACACAAGACACAATTGAAGCAAAGATGATTTGATTCACATGAATCGGTTCATGAACTTTATAGCCACAGTTTGCAATAGCATTCCTTAGTCTTTATAAGTTTAAGTTCAGAAATCATCTTCAGATATATAACCTTTCTCAAGTTTGCGGACTAGGTTCACGGACTTAAGGTACTGGATAGAGTTTACAAACTCCAGCATAAATTCTTGGGCTTGAGAACTTTACCAGTTCGCGGACTGGGTTCGCGGACTTGGCTCGCGCAAGCAGTTTGTTAACTACAGCAGAAATTCTCGGGTTTGAGAACTTCGGCAGTTCGCGGACTGAGTTCGCGGACTTGTATACTAGCCATTCTTCCAGTATAGTATTTATGCACATATGTGTTTCCACAACATAATTATGTCCATCATTGGTTATGTAATCTGAACTTTCATTCCAATCATTGAAACATTCTTAGATAACGTTATATAGTTGTTACACTATTTCTCGTCAAAGCAATTTTCAAGATGACTGAAACATATCATGACTTGTGTCACTAGGTAAATAAAAACTTGGTCAAAGCGAAACGCATTCCAACACATATTTCGAGATATAGATAGGCGAGGTATACTCGGCTCGAAATACCAAATGTGTATAATCTAAGTCTATATATATAGCATACGACTTTTGTCTCAAGAAGTATGAGATATAATATATAGACTTTTGAGTGACAGATAAGTTCAAGTCTTCACATACCTTTTTGTCGAGAAGTTTCATCGGTTCCTTGAGTAGTTCTTCCACTTGTATGATGAATCGCCATGAAGTCCTTGAGCTCAACTACACTTACTATCCTAGTCCGAGACTTAGCTATAATAGACTAGAAATTAAGACTTATAGTTTTGATCACTAACATTGACAAACATGCTTGAGATAGAAACGCGTGCGCGTTCGACCGAGCAATGCTCTAACAGTTTGGTTAAGTCCGAACCTAATATCAAGTAAACATACTTCGTTGATTGTATTATCTCGATTTCGTATCCATAGACAATCACACAAAGTGTGATACCGATTTGTTATATTTTCTCGACTCAGTCCATAGACAATCACTTTCGGAGAATGGACTTATAGGTGGAAAAGTTTTGGAGTGTGGTATATTTGGGTACCCTAGTCTTTTCAATTGGTATCATAGCAGGCAAACACGAAAAGATCTAACAATCTGTTTTTGGTGCGACCCATCTTATAAGAATTGGATCCATGACCGATTCAGTTAACGTTATGCAAGAGTATGAATACTCAAAAGTTGAAAATGTTCCTATTTTGTTGACTCATGATCCAGGAGATTCAACAAGTAAGAGAACATATGAACTCATCTCTGATGAAAAGGAAGATGCTGATAAAGAGTTGGTAAAACTCCTAAAACCCATCAAATCTCTGTCTACCAAAGTTGTGATGCTAAAGACAGAGTGAGATCTTCTTAAACATGAGATCAGAGATAAAGATACTCAACTTCATCTCTTAGCCAAAGAGAATATGGATCTTACTGTCAAATTAGAATCTTTGGAAAAATCTCTTATTGTTGATAAAGAAACTGGTGTGTAAATGGGGTTGCACACAAAACTTGCAAGTATACAAGGTCAAGCTTTATAATATAGGGATAAGAAAGATTTAGTCCACAGGGAGCGGGAGCATACAAGAATTTTCCTAAGCTATCAATGGGTGCAAAGCACTATGGCAGTGAGCAGTAATGGATGAAGGCAGATACAAAGAACTAAAACAGTTAACACAAGATGGCAGCACAACAAGGATTAGATGGCAGATGATATAAAATAACAACAGCAATGAACCAAGGCTGTAAGCCAAGGGCAGGGGTGAGATTGTGCACTGATTTCAGTGCACAATAGGCTTCAAAATGCAAGAACTAAGCAAAACAGTAAAGGAAAGTAACTGAGCAGTGAATAAAAGCAGAGCTGGAATTGTAAGTGACTGAAGAAAGGAATTGTGGCTAAGCTAATGGATTAGAATCCACCTTGGTGTCCTAGCCAAACAATGTAGTTCTAGGTTGAAATTAAGACCCTAAGCATACAAATGGAATGGAAAGAAAATTAGCTTGCTCAACTAATGTGCTCCTAGCATTGACTGTCTTTTGACAGTACAATCAATCACAAGCACACAGATGAGCACTAATCTCTCCCATTGCTCAAGAAAAACAAGCATTAAGGCTCTAACCTAGCAATTCATCATTCAACAATGCACTAAGGCTTCATCTGAGCCTTAGCTGCAGTAACTTAGTTCATGAAAAACATGTTAACAGTATCAACATTCATCACATATGCTAATTGAAACAACATTCTCAACTTTGAAGATAAAAATCAAAACATCATATAACATTCACTATCAACTGTCATGCAATAACTGAAATTGAAATTGCAAACAAACAGAACAAAATGTTTTTCTGGCTAGTCCAGAGATCATCCCCCTCTACCCCTCCTCACACATCCCCTATTTATACATATAAGAAAAACCCCCAAAAATCAGTGAAGTTAGGGTGTATCCAAAAATCCAAAATTCACTCACCTAACATACTGATTGCAACCCAATCAAACAACCCATGCTTCAATTAGACGTACAATTGATTTCCCCCCAAAAAATTCCCAAATCAGAAAAATTAGGGTTCTTATAAAAATTATTAAAATTTACCTAATCACTGTTGACACTGGTAGATGTCGACCCATGCCTCCAATTCTTCTCCTGATGCTTCTCTTGTTCTTCCCATGCCCTAATTGCTTTTCTAGCTTCACTGATTCGTCAACCACTCACCTAGGGTTTCGGCAGGGGAGAAATTGACGAATTAATGGGGTACAAAGATGGGTAATAGCTGTAGGAAGGTAGGGGTGATGATAGTGGAGGTGTGGTGGTGGTAGAGGAGTAGGTAGTGGTGGTTGTGGAAGTGGAATAGGTGGTGGTACGGCAGGGTATGGTGGTTCTGTTGCAGAGAGGGGGAGAGGAAGAAGAAGGTGGAGGTCGATATGGGTTAGGGTAGGGAGCTGTTTGGCTAGGTCATAGGGTTCGAGTGTTAGTGTGTTAGGCGGATGTATCAAGATGTGTGTACCACGAGCTGAAGCCGCTGGATATGGAGATGGTAGGTGGATCGGACGGCTAAGAAAGAAGCAGCTTGTTGCGACCGTAGGATGTAAAATACAACGAAGTCTACGGTGCGAGATTAGGTTAGGTGTTATAGTGTTTAGCGGAATCATCGGGATTTGATGCACAGGCATATGAGCGACCGTAGGATGCTGAAATGCTTCGATCTGACGGCTGAAATCCGAGACGGGCTTGGATATAGAAAATGGGTTTGGGTGAGGGTTTTGGGCCTTGGGTATGCCAGGCCCATATCTTCTTTAAGAACAATTCTTCCTCTTCAAGCCCACTTCTAGCCTTTTGGTCTTGTGCACGACATTCTTCGCGGCTTCCTTGTGTAATTCCTCCCGGCTTTTCACTACTTTTCTTCTCTTTTCGCTCCGCAATTCATCCAAACTTTATTTATTACCTAAAAATGCAAAATTAAGTAAGAAAAATATTTATTCTTGAAAACAATGAAAATACAGAATATGGGATAAAATGTAGAATTACTGCGCAAAAGATGAGTTAAATGCCAACAAAAAGGGATAAAATTATACAATATTTGGCACTCATCAAATACCCCCAAACCTGAATTTTACTTGTCCTCAAGTAAAACAAAACTAAGGAAATCCTACCTATACCACTGTCGCTGGTCTCTCGAATGCATTTAGCATATGCACTAAGCCTTTTAAACCACTAAGTGTCCCTAGTGGACGAGTTGAAGTCTCGTGAAGGTTTGCTTAGAACGTACCTACAAAGTTCAAGGTCAAAATATAAGCTCAGATTCCATCAAATGTGACATGTGCAAGTCAGTTAAGCTCACAGCAAAATGGAGATGTCAATCTAGCTATCGAAGGCACAATCCTAGCACTGATAACAAATAAAGACATGTGATAAGAGTGTAAAGTGTATCTACACATGTGTAAAGAAAGATCTGAAGTTATGACTACTAACCACCAAGAGATAGTTTCTCAGGCTAAGAACCAAGGTCGAAATCTAGCTAGCTGTCCAGACTTTACGAGAATTGTGAATGAGTTGGAGGTATTTCACAATTACTCGCGTTGTACATCAATGGCATACACCCTCCTTGCTTATTACAATGAAACAACAAAATGACTATTTACATGACTCTTATTTACATTGACTACTCTCTTTTTATTTTTGGAACAAGAGAGAATGGAATTGATAAATATTTGATTTTTTTTTTTATTATTTTTTTTTTTATTTTTCTGAATATATACATCGTTTTTTTTTTTTTT
>NC_039362.1:216607303-216667792 GCF_003573695.1 Papaver somniferum
CAAGGAAACACTTTTGATACATATACAAAAGGAAACAAAAGATTACATGACACTTTGCAAGAGGTAGCCCTTTTTGATGCACCCAGTTAAATTCGATGGTTGTCTTTCTTAATGTAACCTCCACCTTCTATCCCAACCAACCAAAGAACAAGCTAGTCAAGTTTCGTTCAGTATTCTAAAGTGATTGGCAATCGTAACTTCCTATCAAACACCTTGAAGATCGAGGCCATACATGTATTGGTAGATCGTGCGCGTGCAAATTTCTTATCACTATGTGAATTGTGCTAGAATCAGGGTGCCTAAATATCTAGACTAAGACTCCTAATAATTACATATTTGCACAAGAGTCAACATTTCAAGGTAAATGAGCTCCATTTTTTATGTTTTTTTTTTCAATTTTTAATTTTTAATTTTGATTTTTTAATTTTTTTTGGAATTTTTCAATTTTTTCAAAAGAAGAAGGAGTTCGATTTCAATTATAGCATATTATCGTGGTATCTACTCTATACCCCCAAACCTAAACTAAACATTGTCCTCAATGTTTCAAAATATGGAAAGAATTATAAAACAATATATGAAGAGGAACATGCTGAGTAGAGTAAAAGGAGAGAGAATACCCGATTGTACATCGAAAGCTCGATTAAAACTCCGTTATTCAAGGCAAAAATCCATCATATTAGGAGTCACAATGGATGAGCACAAAATATATATAAAAGGAAATTTAACTAACATATTATCTACAAGAAAATTTGGTTTTTAATGGGATTGGACTTTTTGGGAAAAATTTGGTTTTGTTGGGAAACATTTGGTTTTGATGGGAAAACGAAAAATTTTGGTTTTTAGGGAAAGATTTGGAAAATTTTTTGGTTATTTAGGGAAAGAGTGGACCAGTTTAGTCCACATAGACTAGGTCCTCCAGGTTGGTTGTTTCAATGTTGGGTGGAAATGGCTCAAGGAATGGCTTTAATCTCTGCCCGTTGACTTTGAAAACGTTCTTGTTGGAAACATCCTCCAGCTCTATAGCTCCATGAGGAAAAACTGTGCGTACTAGGTACGGACCCTTCCATCTGGAACGCAGTTTTCCCGGAAAAAGATGTAATCGGGAGTCATACAGCAAGACTTTCTGACCAGGAGTGAAGGATTTGCGCAGAATACGCTTATCATGAAACATCTTCATCTTCTGCTTATATAACTTGGCACTATCATAAGCCTCATTTCTCAATTATTCCAACTCGTTGAGTTGAAGTTTCCGTTGAATTCCAGCTTCGTCCAGAGAAAAGTTCAGTTGCTTGATTGCCCAATAAGCTCGATGTTCTAACTCCACAGGAAGATGGCACGGCTTTCCATACACTAAACGATAGGGGGACATGCCAATTGGTGTCTTATACGCTGTTCTATAGGCCCACAAAGCATCATTCAATCTTATTGACCAATCTTTCCTAGACGGGTTAACCGTCTTTTCTAAAATGTGCTTGATTTCCCTATTAGACACTTCCACTTGTCCACTGGTCTGAGGGTGGTACGGAGTAGCAACCTTGTGAGTTATGCCATACTTGCGTACTAAAGACTCAAAGTACGTGTTACGAAAATGTGAACCGCCGTCACTGATGATAGCTCTAGGGGTACCAAAACGTGAAAATATGTTCTCCTTTAGAAATGAAAGTACCACCTTGTGGTCATTTGTTCTGGTTGCTATGGCTTCTACCCACTTAGAAACGTAATCAACTGCGACTAGGATGTACAACTTGCTGTCAGACATGAGAAATTGACCCATGAAGTCTATCCCCCAAACATCAAAAATCTCCACAATCAAAATGGGGTTCAATGGCATCATGTTTCTCCTCGAAATGCTTCCTAGCTTTTGACAGCGTTCACAAGCAACACAATAATCATGGCAATCCTTGAACAATGATGGCCAATAGAATCCACACTGCAAGATCTTTGCAGCGGTTTTCTTGGCACTGAAATGGCCTCCACATGCTTGGTCATGACAGAAAGATATCACATCTTTCTGTTCAGTGTTGGGGACATCTCCTAATGATTTGGTCTGGGCAGTACTTAAACAAATATGGGTCATCCCAAAGGAAATGTTTAACTTCAGCCAGGAATTTAGAGCGGTCTTGTCTCGACCAACGTGAGGGCATCCTACCTGTAGCGAGATAGTTAACAATATCAGCAAACCAAGGAAGGTCTGAGATAGACATCAGCTGTTCATCTGGGAATGATTCTCTAATCAGCTCAAATTCATCAATAGAATCTAGAGTTAATCTAGACAAATGATCAGCAACCACATTCTCACAACCTTTCTTATCACGGATTTCGAGATCGAATTCCTGTAATAAGAGTATCCATCGAATAAGGCGAGCTTTAGCATCCTTCTTGGAAAGAAGATACTTCAAAGCCGCATGGTCTGTGTATATGATGATCTTAGACCCTATCAGATAAGATCTAAACTTGTCTAATGCGAAAACGACGGCAAGCAATTCCTTCTCGGTAGTTGAATAATTGAGTTGGGCATCATTAAGGGTTTTGCTAGCATAGTATATCACATATGGTAGTCTATCAACTCGTTGTCCTAAAACAGCACCAACAGCATAATCAGAGGCATCACACATAAGTTCGAACGGAAGCTTCCAATCGGGTGGTCGGACTATAGGAGCGGTGGTGAGAAGGGTTTTTAATTCCTCCTATGCCTTCACACAAGCAGCATCGAAATTGAAGGCAACATCTTTGGAGAGAAGACTACACAGAGGTCTGGAGATTTTGCTGAAATCTTTGATGAATCGCCGGTAAAAACCAGCATGACCTAGAAATGATCTGATCTCCTTCACAGAGCGAGGTTGTGGTAGATGTTGAATGAGGTCAACTTTAGCTTTATCCACTTCAATTCCTTTTTCTGAGATGATGTGTCCTAGAACTATTCCTGAATTCACCATAAAATGGCATTTTTCCCAATTTAGAACAAGGTTCTTTTCTTTACATCTGGATATCACGAGGGAAAGATGCTTCAAACATTCGTCAAACGAGGAACCAAAAACAGAGAAATCATCCATAAAGATCTCGAGAAAACTATCTATCATGTCAGAAAAAATGCTCATCATGCAACGCTGAAAAGTAGCAGGTGCATTACACAACCCGAAGGGCATACGTCTATAAGCAAACGTCCCAAATGGACACGTGAATGTAGTTTTTTCCTGATCTTCCGGAGCAATGTGAATTCGGTTATAACCGGAAAAGCCATCTAGAAAACAGTAGTGACTGTGTCCAGACACACGTTCTAGCATTTGGTCAATGAAAGGGAGCGGGAAGTGATCCTTCCTTGTTACTGTGTTCAACTTTCTGTAGTCGATACATACTCGCCATCCTGTGGTTGTACGAGTAGGGACTAACTCATCCTTGTCGTTCCGAACTACAGTAATGCCTGACTTCTTAGGCACAACTTGAATGGGACTAACCCATTTGCTATCAGGTATCGGGTATATGATACCCGCATCAAGTAGTTTCAGGATCTCTCCTTTGACTACATCTCTCATGTTAGGATTAAGTCTCCTTTGCATTTCCCTCGATGGTTTGGCATTCTCTTCAAGGTTAATGTGGTGCATGCAAATGGTGGGACTAATTCCTTTGAGATATGAGATGGTCCATCCTAAGGCCTCTTTGTGTTCCTTAAGTACTTCTAAAAGCTTACTTTCCTTTTCCGTGTCTAAACATGATGAAATAATGACGGGTAAAGTATCAGAAGAACCTAGGAATGCGTACTTCAACGTACTAGGCAATGTTTTCAATTCAAGCTTGGGTGGCTCAACAATGGATGGAATAAGCTTGGAATCAGAGAGTAAGGGTGGTTCCACTTCATATTTCCTTTCAGTGATGTCCATTTGAGGTACAGATTCGAGCAGAGATAGGACGTCACTACAGTATGTATCATCATAGGAATCTGAGTTAAAGTTCTCCATACATGCTTGAAAGGGGTCGACGGATAGAATGTTAGTCAACGAATCTTGCATTAATTCTTCAATCATATTAACTTCATGCACATCATCATCATCAAGATTCACAGGTTGTTGACTAATATCGAACACATTCAATTCTACCGTCATGTTACCAAAAGACAGTTTCAACACTCCATTACGACAATTAATGATCGCGTTGGACGTAGCCAAGAAAGGACGTCCTAAGATGACAGGAATGTGACAGTCTGGGTTTTGTACAGGTTGAGTGTCTAAGACAATGAAGTCTACGGGAAAATAGAATTTGTCAACCTTGATCAAAACGTCTTCGACCACTCCACGAGGAATCTTGACAGATCGGTCTGCCAGCTGTACAGTGATAGATGTTGGTTTCAACTCCCCAAGACCTAACTGCTCATAAACAGAATATGGCAGTAGGTTAACACTTGCACCTAGGTCTAATAACGCTTTATTGACCGTGTGTTCTCCTATAGTGCAAGAAATTGTTGGACATCCTGGATCCCTAAACTTGGGTGGAGTTTTGTTCAGAATGATGGAACTCACCTGCTCAGCTAAGAAAGCACGTTTGTGCACATTGAGCTTGCGCTTTTGAGTACACAAGTCTTTGAGGAATTTGGCATAAGCAGGGATTTGCTTGATTGCTTCAAGAAAAGGAATGTTGATGTTGACTCTCTTGAACAGATCTAACATCTCATTGTAATGGGTACTTTTCTGTTGATAGATCAATCTTTGAGGAAATGGGGCAACAGGAGAATAAGTTGGCAAAGGGACATTCACAGCAGTAGAATTGTCAGGCTTTCCAACTTGCTCAGATTCTTTGGCTTTCTGGGGTTGTGGAGACAGCGTGGAATTTGTATCAGATTCATTAGGTTCGCCCACGTTGTTCTCGATGACTTTACCACTTCGGAGGGTGGTAATGGCATGGACTTGATCGGGTGAGGTTTCAGTGCAGGATGTTGTGCCTGTTTGAAATATCCTCTTTGGATTTTGTTGGGGTTGGCTCAGAAGTTTACCCTTTTCTCTCTCACACATTTGATCCATCTTTTGATCTAGATTTTTCTGACTTTGCATCAAACTCTGGAACATTTCCTCTAGGGTGGATAATCTCTTGTCGGTATTGTGTTGATGATATGATTGTTGTTGAGAGTTTGATTGTTGTTGAGGGTTTCTCGGGTGTTGATAACCTTGATTGTTCTGATATCCCTGATTGTTTTGATATCTCTGATTGGGTTGAGATGGTCCTCCCTGAGTGGGTCCTTTTGATCATGAAAAGTTAGGGTGGTTTCTCCATCCTGGATTGTAGGTCTGTGAATAGGGGTTATGTTCTTGTTTTTGAAACATGGCATGTGCCTGTTCAAGCCTAGATTCCTGGACTGCAAGCAAATCGGGACAATTTTGGAATTGATGGCTGGGATCGTTACATGCGGCACATACAGCCGAAGCGACATGTTCTCGGAGAGTAGTGGTGGAAGGTTTTGAATTTTTATGTAGTTCTAACTCTTCTAATCTCCTAACTATTGATGCCATGTTTGCTCTTCCCTCGAAATCCGCTTCAATCCTAAAAGCCTTTGCTTCGGATGTAGTCTTTCTGGGTTCACGGATGGATTCCCACTGTTGCGTCTTTTCAGCTACTTGAATCAAGAAGTCCCAAGACGCATCAGCAGTTTTGTCTACGAATAGACCATTACACATCGACTCAACCGTTGTTCGGGTGGACACATCTAGACCTTCATACAAAATTTGCACAAGTCTCCATTTTTCAAAACCATGATGGGGACATTGGAGCAATAATTCATTGAATCTCTCCAGGTATCTAGCTAAGGTCTCACCCTCTAATTGCACAAAGCTATTCAGACTTTGACGAATTGTCGCAGTCTTGTGATTCGGGAAAAACTTTTTGAAAAACTCCTTTATGAGGTCATCCCATGTCATGATGGATTGAGGCTGTAAAGCATAGAGCCAGGCCTTTGCCTTATCTTTCAGGGAGAAAGGAAAAAGCCTTAACTTTAGGGTTTCGTCGGACATTTGAGTGAAACGCAGAGTTCCACAAATTTCCTCGAATTCTCTCACGTGGTGGTACGGGTTTTCATTCTCAACACCTCTAAAAATTGGAAGCATCTGTATTGTGCTTGATTTCAGCTCATAATGGCCATTAGCCTCGGGTAGCACAATACAAGAAGGTTGACTGGCTCTAGTTGGGTACATATAATCCTTGAGGGTACGGGGTTCTCCCATTGTTTCTGGTTGATCTGTACTGTCTCCCTCAGAACTTAGAATTTCGATAGGTTCGTCTGGGTTAATTCTAACAAGTCTGTTTGTTTGGTCTCTGTAGGTCACAATCATGTCCTAGTAGGTACCTTAACTAACATGTTGGTCAGACAGAGCAATCGGAAACAATTTGGCCCACAAGGGTTATGAAGATTTGGTTTTGAATGGGTGTTGGACTAACAAGGGATTTTGGTTTTTGGTTTAAACTTGGGCTTTGGAAATTTTTTTGAACTAAACCTAGCATAAATTAGCACAACTCATAAAAGAAAATAAAAACAATAATAATAATTACAAGCCCATAAAAGAAAATAAAAGAAAAAGAAAATAAAAATAAAAATAATTATTACAAGCCCAAATTAAAAATAAATTAATTATTACATACCCAAATTGAATATTTAATGGGGCCCAAGTGGGTTACTCATGGTTTAGGCTTACTTGGTTAAGGAGGGAAGCCCAGTTAGGCTTTTGTTCCCTTTAGTTGCACAGCCCAGTTGGGCTTTAGGATCGTCCTAAGCAGCTCACGCTCAAGCCCAGCAACATCAGTTGGGTTTAGCAGCCCAGCAGAAGCAACAGCAACGAAGCCCACCTCAGTTGGACGAGCCCAGTAACACTTGGTGAAGCCCAGTTCAGAGAAGTACAAGCCCACCAGTAGAAGGCAGAGCCCAGCAGCAGCAGGTAGCAGCCCAGTTGCTTTGGCTTGGCAGCAGGCTTGGCAGCAGCAGGCTTTGGCTTGGCAGCAGCAGCAGCAGCAGCAACTCAGGTTTCAGCAGCAGCAGTAGCTCTGCAGCAACTCAGACAACTCTGCAATGATCTTGACAGAGATGCAATGGTAGATGAAAGACAGCAAAGGAAATCAGCAGATGGCAGCACCACTCCCCGACAGCGGCGCCAAAAACTTGGTGTGTAAATGGGGTTGCACACAAAACTTGCAAGTATACAAGGTCAAGATTTATAATATAGGGATAAGAAAGAGTTAGTCCACAGGGAGCGGGAGCATACAAGAATTTTCCTAAGCTATCAATGGGTGCAAAGCACTATGGCAGTGAGCAGTGATGGATGAAGGCATATACAAAGAACTAAAAAAGTTAACACAAGATGGCAGCACAGCAAGGATTAGATGGCAGATGATATAAAATAACAACAGCAAGGAACCAAGGCTGTAAGCCAAGGGCAGGGGTGAGATTGTGCACTGATTTCAGTGCACAATAGGCTTCAAAATGCAAGAACTAAGCAAAACAGTAAAGGAAAGTAACTGAGCAGTGAATAAAAGCAGAGCTGGAATTGTAAGTGACTGAAGAAAGGAATTGTGGATAAGCTACTGGCTTAGAATCCACATTGGTGTCCTAGGCAAACAATGTAGTTCTAGGTTGAAATTAAGACCCTAAGCATACAAATGGAATGGAAAGAAAATTAGCTTGCTCAACTAATGTGCTCCTAGCATTGACTGTCTTTTGACAGTACAATCAATCACAAGCACACAGATGAGCACTAATCTCTCCCATTGCTCAAGAAAAACAAGCATTAAGGCTCTAACCTAGCAATTCATCATTCAACAATGCACTAAGGCTTCATCTGAGCCTTAGCTGCAGTAACTTAGTTCATGAAAAACATGTTAACAGTATCAACATTCATCACATATGCTAATTGAAACAACATTCTCAACTTTGAAGATAAAAATCAAAACGTCATATAACATTCACTATCAACTGTCATGCAATAACTGAAATTGAAATTGCAAACAAACAGAACAAAATGTTTTTCTGGCTAGTCCAGAAATCATCCCTCTCTACCCCTCCTCACACATCCCCTATTTATACATATAAGAAAAATCCCCAAAAATCAGTGAAGTTAGGGTGTATCCAAAAATCCAAAATTCACTCACCTAACATACTGATTGCAACCCAATCAAACAACCCATGCTTCAATTAGACGTACAATTGATTTCCCCCAAAAAAATTCCCAAATCAGAAAAATTAGGGTTCTTATAAAAATTATTAAAATTTACCTAATCACTGTTGACACTGGTAGATGTCGACCCATGCCTCCAATTCTTCTCCTGATGTTTCTCTTGTTCTTCCCATGCCCTAATTGCTTTTCTAGCTTCACTGATTCGTCAACCACTCACCTAGGGTTTCGGCAGGGGAAAAATTGACGAATTAATGGGGTACAAAGATGGGTAATAGCTGTAGGAAGGTAGGGGTGATGATAGTGGAGGTGTGGTGGTGGTAGAGGAGTAGGTAGTGGTGGTTGTGGAAGTGGAATAGGTGGTGGTACGGCAGGGTATGGTGGTTCTGTTGCAGAGAGGGGGAGAGGAAGAAGAAGGTGGAGGTCGATATGGGTTAGGGTAGGGAGATGTTTGGCTAGGTCATAGGGTTCGAGTGTTAGTGTGTTCGGGGGGTGTATCAAGATGTGTGTACCACGAGCTGAAGCCGCTGGATATGGAGATGGTAGGTGGATCGGACGGCTAAGAAAGAAGCAGCTTGTAGCGACCGTAGGATGTAAAATACAACGAAGTCTACGGTGCGAGATTAGGTTAGGTGTTGTAGTGTTTAGCGGAATCATCGGGATTTGATGCACAGGCATAGGAGCGACCGTAGGATGCTGAAATGCTTCGATCTGACGGCTGAAATCCGAGACGGGCTTGGATATAGAAAATGGGTTTGGGTGAGGGTTTTGGGCCTTGGGTATGCCAGGCCCATATCTTCTTTAAGAACAATTCTTCCTCTTCAAGCCCACTTCTAGCCTTTTGGTCTTGTGCACGACATTCTTCGCGGCTTCCTTGTGTAATTCCTCCCGGCTTTTTACTACATTTCTTCTCTTTTCGCTCCGCAATTCATCCAAACTTTATTTATTACCTAAAAATGCAAAATTAAGTAAGAAAAATATTTATTCTTGAAAACAATGAAAATACAGAATATGGGATAAAATGTAGAATTACTGCGCAAAAGATGAGTTAAATGCCAACAAAAAGGGATAAAATTATACAATATTTGGCACTCATCAGAAACTCATTCTACGATCCTGACTAATGATGTTGTTATAATTTCTTCTGATAATGAGGAATAAAAATATCCTAGCTTGACTTTTATAGATTGTGATAATCTTTTCACAACTGAAACAGATCATGATGATGGTAGTCTACCGAACTACATCAAGTCAGAAGAGGATGACAAACCCACTTCTAAATCTACTGATGATCAAATGAAATCTTGTCCAAAGGAAACTTTGAACCGATTCCGTAGAAGTGATCCAAAGGAATACAATTTTCAGTCACTTGACAGGAAACTCACCCTTTTTCTAAAGATGGTTGCAAAAGTCTTAAAAAAGAAGTTTCTTGTCTTAAAAAACTGAAAGATCACTCATCAGTAGAAAGACAGATTTTATTGAACCCAAAAAAGATAAACTCAAAGGAATCAAGTTCAAAAGTTGACAAACGTTTCTGGAAAAAAGTTCCTCCTCACCCATATCGAAATAGTGGTTTGATAAAGAATGATTCCAGAAACAGGGGGTGAGAAATTCTCTGCCAAAGGAAACAATCAGAATATTTCGATAATTGTTCAAATAATCATGCTGATGTGCATATTAAGGAAATCCTTAAAATGAGAAAATATTATGAAAATCTCATTGAAAGAATTAAGAGAGATTTGTCTATCTCTGATGATTCTCACATCAGTAAGAATCCTCCGATTGATCATAACTAATTTATATCAAGGAAGTATCACCTTCTTGGGAGAAAATATATTGGGCAGAAATTCTCAAAAAGAATCATGAACTATGTTCCTGATGATCCATGTAAGCCAAAAAAGGATTACTCCATTACAATCTAATTGTATGGAGACTGTGCAATCTCATCCATCTTTGTGATCATATTTTCGGATGAGAAAAGGCACATAAAACTAAGAGCACAAGGCGTGTAAATAGTTTCCATTTTTGGAAATATACATATTTCGGTAATTGAAACCCTGCTCCGTTGAACCTAATATAAGCATATAATAAGAGGGTCATCCTCTCTTAAGTTTAAAAGTTTTCCGTGACTAGTTTTTGTGGGTAAAAAATCATGTATCCAATAACTCGAAGTATTAATTGGGTTAATAAGAGGGAAACTCAAAAAGTTAGAAATTGTCAGGGTTTCATCTCAAGAAAAAGGATTAGGAAGATTGCCTCATGTATCATGCCTAATCATAACTCTGATAGATCTGAAGATTTTATAAGTCTATTTGCAATAGATGATTCAGTTTTTCCAGAGTGGTGTCCCACTGAAGGATTGCATAAAGTTGTTCATGGATTCGAAGAACACATAAGAAACATCTGTTCTTGGATTCAAGAAAGAAATAGTCTGAAAGAAAGACTAGAAGAAGCAAAAAATGATCTAGCCAACTTAAAGCTTCAACTTGAAGAGCTTGCAAAACAAAAGGTGGTTGTCAACAACATCTTTGAGTCATACTATAATGGTATGAATACTGATGAGAGATCAGTATATATTGAGAGCACCACTAAGGATTAAGTGTTATGCTGAAAAATCTTAATTCAACTATAATAGACTTCAGTTTTTGATTACTTTCAATAATTATAAAGTCTATTATGAATAAAACTATCTTATTTTATGAATAAAATTATTGGTTTATAATTTTTATTGTGATAGTTTTGGTTTACATATCCTGTGCTTAAATGCTTTTCATTATTGCTATGTATGATTATGGAATGTTTGATTTCGGTTTCATTACGTTGATATTCGATCTCATATTGTGATAACCCTTATGGTTTGTGTGAGTTTTTGATTTAGCGGGATTAAATTCTAGCCCTTGTTGGTAGGCTTTATCAAAGGATCATGAGGGGATCTGGGAAACAATATGCGAAAAAGTCACAATACGCTGGATTTCGGTTTAGCATAAAAGCATATGTGTTTCAAGGTTCTAACTTTTGCTTGAAATAGTTAAAACCGGTTTTCAACCTTTCTCTGGTAAAGGTTGGTTGTTGTTATTCTTTTGTTTTGCATAAGGATGACAACATGATGATATTTCGTTATCAATGCTCCCGGAAAGAAGATGCAAATATTTTGGAGTTGAGGATGCGAAATTGGAGGTAACAATATTTTTAGTTAATTGTTTTCCTGTTTAAGAAAAGCCATGATTTTATTTTATATCCTTATTTCTTTTGCTTAACAAAATATTTCGGTACAATAATATTTATTCCATTTTGTGTATGGATTTGTGTTTCAATTGGTTCCGGTTAAGAAAAACTCTTGTTATATTTTGATTTCAATTGTTTAGGCTTACAAAAGTTTCGGTACAATTGAGGTGTGTAATTCAATTGGTTTCCGGTTAAGAAAAACCATTGGTGTCTTTGATATCATTAGTTTAGGCTTACAAAAGGACGGTGCAATTGTGGTACTTTAATGTCTATGTTAATTCAATTTCTTCCAGTTAACATAAAAAATTATGCAAGTTAATTTATTGGTTTGTATGAGTTGTTTAAGGCTTAACAAAATTTGGTTTCAGAATCATTTGTTTAGTCCAAGTGATTTCCAGATAAGATAAACTAAGATCTTAGGATCCAAGTTAGACTTATCGAAAATGGTGGGATCCGGCTATTCAAGTGTAGCCGAATATCTTAACGAGAATTACTAGTTAACTATCCTAGTATTTGTGTTGTTAAGAGGGGAGGTTTAAGTTTTTCTTTGTGAAAAATTAGAACCTGATGAGATAAATAAAGTTAAGTTATTATCTTTATTTTGGTCTTGTCGAACAAGTGATTGTATTTGTACAATTAGTTTAGCAAAGAACTATGTTATTGATTTTTATTTTGCTAAACTATCCAATATTTCTTTATGCAATTGAGTTCTAGATGACATATTAGAATAAAAATTACTTGTAATTTCGGTTTTAGTATTGGTTATCTAAAGATGGTGTGTAAAACCCTCGTGCTTAACTCTTATAGGTTTACATCTTCTCTTTGGGAGATTTGTAAGATCCTTTCAATTTGTCCTTTGTTTTTCGTTTCTTTGTCATTTTTCTGACAAAAAGGGGGAGAAATATATGGAGTAAACAAGTGGTATTGGCTTATTATGAGTTAGTATCACTAAGGGAAAGGACATTTGTGCTAAAACATTTATTCTAACGAATAGAGTGAAAGCATAGACTAAGGGGGAGTCGCATACCATGTGATATGTAGTTATGAGGTACTACATTGGAATAACAAAGATGTGCGGATTGAAAATATACCTAGCTTGCCTTTAGGGGGAGTATTAGCTTTGTTATTATGGTGTCAGCAGCTTGAAGATTGAATTTAATGCAGATTATGTGTTGTTGAACTTTGAATCAAGCGTATGTGTTTAATGAATTCTTGTAATTTGTTTATCCATATGATGTAAGAGTTTTGTCACTAAAATTGACAAAGGGGAGATTGTTAGAGCACTGCTCGGTTGAACCCACCAAGCGTTGGTATGTCAAGTTTGTTTGTCATATTTTAGTGAATCAAAATTCATTTAGCTTGAAAGTATGTGGAATTGAGACTTACAAGTATTACTGAATACTTGAAGACGTGAAGAAGTATGGAGCTACAACGACAACAATCATCCTTCATCTTGAGGTTAGTAATATTTGACTTGAATTGTTTCATTCCCTAACGTATCTTTAAAGTCGTGCATATTGAAAACAAAACTGCTAAGCTGTGTATGAACTCTAGATAGACATAATATTAAGGAAGACGATACGAGGTTTATTACTTATCCATTAAACTTTGTATATAAGACATCGACATAATCATTTAAATGCTATTGTGATTATGTATGGGTGTGAGTGAAGATTTCATCCTAGGAAACTAAGTTTACATTCGTTTAAAGGAAGTAAGTTCACAAACTCGTTTGTGGATCGAAAGGGAAATCGCTAGGCTTATTGGTAATGCTATTCATATTGCAAATCTATTGTGAACAACCCAATATGCGTGATGTGTATAACCCATCATAAACTTGTTTATGTGGTTGGTAAAACTATTCACGAATGCCTGTCTTAAGTTGTTTGTATAACTTTTATTAGTAAAACCGATCTTCAGAAATCACTCAATATGGTACGATCGATGCCTTGCAAAATAGCAACTATTATTAGTGAAAGGGGAACCGATCCTAGTAATAGGAGCAACAAATTTTGTAAGAGGGGAATAGATCCCTGTAAGAGGTGCGACAAGTTCTTAGTAGTGAGGGGAACCGATCCTATGAACATGTGCAACAAGTTCTTAATAGTGAGGAGAACCGATCCTATGCACATGTGCACCAAATTATGGGTAGTTACCATATTACGTGGGGAACCGATCCTAGTACCTAGTCAACCGAGTTTTGGTAACTAGTGTGACTATGTAAAGTACTCACAGGAGGTAGAACCGAAACTTGTTTTGGTAGAACCGTGATACCCATGATTAGTGATTTGATATGATGATCAATCACATGGTTCTTAGAAATCAAATGATTTTCGATTTTAAGATTGTAAGTATGAAAGAGGACTTACAAAGTAAGGATGTCGTCATTCTTTGAACACGAGTTGTAACTATTATCATTAATTGTTCAAAGATATTCCTTGATTTCTAAGGAGAATCCCAGGATCGAAATTAATTGAGAATCTTTTTTATTAAAGGTTTCTTAATTTTATATGATATTTAATTTCCAGCAATTAAATACATATCTTTAGAGAATATTAATTACTAATGTGCATTTACTAATTAAAAAAATTTCTAAGTGAATTTCGGTCAATATTTGGACAAAGCATTTCCAGGAATTATAAAACCGAATCTGTGTTTATTGCATATCTTGAGAATATTTTCGGTTTTGTAAATTCCTTGGTGTCCAAACTTCCTTGTCTATTGATGTGTTTTGAATGTTGTTATAGTAATATGATTCGTTCAAGACTTGTGAAAGCAGATTTTTAGAATTTTTTTTTAATAAATAAAAATAACGAACTAAACTAAAAAGATGTTGTGAAAATTATGGAGAGAATAGGGCTAGAATTCACCTATTGGTTGATTTTAGTGATTTAATAAAACAATAATTATGCAACTCAATATTCAAATTGATTCTAATAGTATTTCCTAGACATGTAGATTTCCAAAAGAATAGATGTTAATCCAAGCATAGAATATCAAAACCCTAAAGCAAGCATATTTTATCAAGATAAAATACACCTAACTAATCAAAATCATATACACAATTTTTAGTTCAATGCGAAAATCATAATAGAGTCGTTGTAATTAATTAATCGAAATATATCACTTTTATTGAAACAATGGCTTCCTCCGTTGCCCCAAGGATTGGGTTTAGCTCATCATGATGTTGGAAACACGCTCAAAAGTTGATTTCATTGCTCAAAGTAGGTGTACAAATGATGAAATGGAGAAAATGATGAAAATTGGGTGTTTGCAACGTTTATACTTGTTGCAAAACACTGTTACAAAGAACGATAGAAAAGAACTGTTGTTGCTGTAACTCTGTGACCCTCGTGTGGATGTCGTTGTCACTGTTGATAAACGACTGCCTCTGGTGGTCTTTTGTTCTTCGTGTTCTTGGTGCAGCAGCAGAAACAGAATTCTGAAAACTCTTGATTCACGCCTCCCGAGCTCTCCTCTCCGTCCCCCTTCTCTATGATCCCAGCAATCTATTTATACTCCTCAGCCTCATTTAATCACGCCATAATTCTCAATATTCTTCATTGAACTCGGACATTAAAGAAAATATTCTGGGAATATTTTCTTCCCTGATTTAGCTTCTCACGCGTTTCTACATCTGGAAAATCTCCTTATTTATCTTTGTCAAGGTCCAAAGTGTTGCTCGAATCATCAAACATGAGCAAAACACGTTTAAATTCTCCATAACTCATCAATCCCGTGAACTGTTCCTCTCATGCACGTGCTTCCCTGTTTTCTTCTCACGGATTTTTCAGCCAAATTTGATCGAAACAAACACCCATACCAGCTCTGTTAGGACATATCACAACTACCCATAAAGTTTCAGCGATTGAATCGCAAAAAAACTCCTCCAAAATCCGATCGAAAAATCTGCCAGTGAATGGAAATATTTTCCCGCCAAAATATTTTTTTTGAAATGTTGAAGATGAAGTGCCCCTATCCTTTTCTGGGGTGCGAATACCAGAAGGGTGCTGAGGACAACTTTGGATGTTGAGGATGAATTTGGGCTACGCATAACCTTGGGTGTCACTTAGCCAAATCTGGGGTCCGTATAGCAAATGTCTTCCAGGGGTCCAAATAGCACTTTTTGAGCAACTTTTTCCGCACAAGTGTATTTCTCCAAAAACACCTACACAAACATAAAAACACCATAATAAGTGCAAAATCAAGCACTAGCAATAGAGACACTAAGGACAATTCAGACACAAAAATGTGTCTATCAAATACCCCCAAACTTATTATTTGCTAGTCCTCGAGCAAATCTAATATAGAATATAAAAATAACTACACTTAGCACGTCCAGCAAGCCGTTAAACCACTAGGTGGCCCTAGTGGCAGAGTGTTGTCTCTGGAGGGTTTACCAGAGGTGCACCCACAAAACCCTTACTCCAGACCCTAGCTATCTACGCAGAACCTTGGAAGGCACTAAAGAATCTCCTTGGTTGGCATACTCTCATTGACTACAGGAGGAAGTACCCTGATGCGAAATTCCAATTGATGTACACAAGTTTGCACTCAGCATACTAAAATTCATATATAAGTGACAGAGCTCTACTCAGATAGTTTCTGTACATCATAATCGGAGTCAACCAATCACATGGAAAGATTAAGAAGATGGATAAAAAGATGGTTAAAAGTGAACGGTGTTTCCCATATCTGTCTGAAGGCCTCTGCCAAGGTGAACCTATCCTAATGGACTGAGATACCGGTATGACTAATATCAACACAACTGGCATATACAAGGAGACCAGTGGTCGATAAACCTAACTCTAGGTCAACACAACTGGCATATACAAGGGCACCAGTGGTCGACTTTATTGAATTTATTCCGGTTGGTCTAATGGTCTGGTCTCTCTTTTATTTTTATTTTTATTTTATTTTATTTTATTATTTTATTTTATGTTGGTATCTCAATCATTTTATTCCACCCTAGCAAAGGTAAAAACTTAAATCGTGTGCCCCACCAAATCACTTAAAAAATAAAAACAGAAGGATTAGGATTCAACGAGATATGGCGAAACTACCATGTTTTATTTTAATTCTAACACCTGAGCTATGTGCTTTTATGAATAGACCCTTTAGATGTTTCCATCTAATCAGATTGGTTCCTCAACTCCTACAACCAAGATGTTCCCATCCACTTAGATTGGTTAGTGCCAACTTTAATAAGCATAAATTTCTAGGCTTTGGAGTTTATTTGTTGCAGCTAAGAGCTAACAAAAAGTTTCTTCCCCACCCCCAAACTTAAATATAACATTTTCCTCAATGTTCTAAAGATGAAATGAACAATAAGAAACTGTTACCACTTGATGGATGAAAAAAGAAATAAGAAAGGATATTACCGTAAGCATGAGTACCTCCCAGGAAATGCTAAATTTAAAGTCTTTATCTAGACATCAAATACCTCAAAAAGGATTGTCACCTTCCAAAGTCATATATCAATAGTCGAAACAATTGTGGGTCCATAAGACCAAATAGAGCTGACACCAGTATGAGACAACTGCACTAATTCAGAAAAATGAAAAGAATTGAGCACGTCCTCATCTAAGGTGTCTGTCAAGACAACTGGGATTATCTGCGACGCGTAATTGAACTTCATATGTGTGTATCGATGAATATATTCATCCGAAAAAAGGGTCTCTAATACCTGGGTTACCTCCTGGACAGTATCAGGAGGATCGGGTTGCGGAGTCTGAAAAGACTCAAGTAATATCTCAGATGCACAAGGCTCGAGTCCCAAGTTAGGGACTCTAATTAGGGATACGATACAATCACAAGAACTATCACTATCCTCAAACTTAGGGTTCACAGACAAACCTCTAACTATTTCTTGAGTTTCCGGATCTTCAGAGTCCTTAAAATACTCAAGAGATTCTTCTAGTTCTCTACCCCCAAATTTAGGGTCATCATTATTCTCAGAAAAACCTAAAACTATTGCCTGAATTTCTGGGTCCATAGAATCTTTAAAATACTCAAGATCTTCTTCTAAAGATTGATCACATATCTGATCTAAGAGAATGATTTCCTTAAAATCATCTAAAGAATCTACCAGTAAAGTGTCAAGCCAATTATCTTGAACCAAATCCTGAACTAAAGTGCTAATCATATTCACTTCTTCTAAATCATCGTTCTCAGAAGGTTGTCTAGTAACATTAAAGACATTTAGTTCAGTGGTCATATTACCAAAGGATATGTTCATAAGCCCAGTCCTACATTTGATGACAGCGTAAGCTGTGGCTAAAAATGGGCGACCTAAAATCACTGGGATTTGACGACTTGGGTCCTTAACAGGCTGGGTGTCTAGAACAACGAAATCTACATGATAAATAAACTTATCAACCTCAATCAGAACATCCTCTATGACACCACGAGGGACTTTGACAGACCTATCAGCTAATTGTAGTGTTATTTTAGTCGGTTTCAACTTACCAAGACCTAGATGGGTGTATACATGATATGGGAGTAAGTTAACACTAGCTCCTAAGTTAATTAAAGCTTTATCGACCATGTGATTACCAATCGCACAAGATATGGTGGGGCATCCAAGATATGGTGGGGCATTCAAAATAATGGAACTTACCTGACCAGCTAAAAAAGCTTTCTTATGGACATTAAGCTTACGCTTTCGTGTACAAAGATCTTTAAGGAACTTGACATAAGCAGGCATCTGCCTAATTGCTTCTAATAGAGGAATGTTGATGTTCACATGCTTAAATGTTTCCATTATCTCGTTGAAAGTCGACTCCTTCTTTGTTGGGTCTAACAAATGTGGATATGGGGCTCTAGGCACAAAGATAGACCTATCAGGAATTTCTTGGGAATCCTTAGACACTGTTTCAGTTTCCTCGTCTACGGGATCCTCTTGGGAAGTAGAAGGTGGAACTACAGTATGTCCACTAGGCATGGCTAACTTTTTGTCTACCATTTTACCACTCCTAAGGGTTGTTATCGAGTTCACATGGTTTTATGATTTCTCACCAGCTAAAGATATTTGATGGACTCCCCTAGGGTTGGGTTGTGGTTGACTAAGAAAATTTCCTTTTTCTCTCAATGTCTCATTTATCTGACTAACCTGGGTTTTCAACTCGGAAATAGCTTGAGAGTTATCTTGTACCATATTTTTATTTTCATCTAATCCTTATGCAACCGATTGCTGAAATTCTAAAGTGTTCCGATTTAAAAAGGCAAGAGACTCTTCTAAACTCATGATTTTCTTACCTGAAGGGATCTGAAACTGTGCCGGAGCTGAAGGATTCTTAGTATAGCCAAAACCTGGGGGAACCTGAGCATTACTAGACTGACCTTGATTCCCCTTGGACCAAGAAAGGTTTGGATGGTTTCTCCAGCCAGGGTTATAGGTTTCTGAATATGGGTCAAACTTCTGTTGGTTATCAAACCTAGTGTTGTTATAAAGAGCATTGGCTTGCTCTTCAACAGCATGGCCTTCCCAAAAAGTATCATTTCTTCCACTACTACCACTAGAATGACCTAATTTTAAGGCTTCTAACCTTTTGGATATAGCTGCAATTTTGGCATCTGACTCATAAGATCCTTCTACCCTATTAACATTTCCTCTACTTAGAAGAATTGTTTTCTGGGGATCCCTACTATTTGCCCATTGTTGGGTCTTATCGGCGATTTCATTCAAAAATGTCATCGCTTCATCAACAGTTTTATTATCAAACCCACCTGTGCATAAGGACTCAACCATGGTTGTTGTTAAATTATCTAAAACCTCATAGAGGATCTGAACTAACCTAACCTTCTCCAAACCATGATGAGGACATTGAGATATCAAGTCATTGGACCTTTCTAAGTACCTATATAAAGATTCTCCCTCTTGTTGGGCAAAAGTACATATTTGTGTCCTAATAGACGATGTTTTATGCCTTGGTAAAAACTTATGTATAAAGGCAAAAGTAAGTTGGTCATAGGTTTCAATTGACTTAGAGTCCAAACTACAACCAAGATTTGGCTTTATCTTTTAAGAAAAAGGGGAATAACCTAAGTTTCAACGCATCATCACTTAGGTTTTTATTTTTCAGATTACTACAAACTTCCTCAAATTCCCTAACATGAAAATAGGGGTTCTCATTCTCCTTCCCTAAAAACATTGGGAGCATCTGTAAAGTCCTAGGTTTCAGTTCATAATTTTCCTCGGTTTTCAGCTAACTTGATACAAGACGGACGAGAGGTCCTAGTTGGGTTTATCAAAGCTTTCAAAGGACTAGAAGTACTAGAAGTACTTTCCTCACGAAGAGACAGATTCTCAAAACTGAAGTTTCCAAAAACGGGGATCTCAAAAGAAGAGTCTTCGAGCTCCCCGCCTTCACAAGAAGAACTACTAGGCTTTTCACTAATCAAACGACCTAGAGTGTTTCTTTTCCAAGCCCGTTTAAAAACTTCGGGGGCATACACTAGAAAAACAAAATCAAAAAGAAAATCCCTAAAAAGGAAGGGATGTTTTATGCAAACACAAACAAGGCTGACTCCACCACAGCAAACCTACTGATTTCTAGCAAACAAAAAGCATGATGGCTCCACTTAGATTGTTTCTAGACCAGCTTCTAATCCTTCGAACGGGAATTCGTTACAATTTAAGCAAACCCCTCTGGAATCAATCCGAGTTAAAGTAAGTTGAATAGAGGCGAGGGAAGCTCGGTAGAGCTTTGCTACCCAAGGCCTCACCGGTATTACAAGGCGGCGCAGTCACGCATTCAACTTACAGAAACCGTCAAGAACTTCGAAGTATGCTTAATAGAGTAACCAATATTTTTCGAATGACTTTCCTGTTAAGCTCGTTACCCTATCGGTCTCGTGCTAGTCAAAATTTTAGGCTTAGGTTCGCGTTTGGTGTCGTTTTCCTAAGGCGGGAAAGAAGAGAACGGTGATGAAATCCGAACCTTTATCTTGTATGGCCAGTCCTTGCCCTTTATTAGGAAATTAAAACAGTCGTTTTCAAGTCCTCAACATATATGCATACGAAGGAAGACAGTAACTCGCTGACAGGCGATTCGCGAGTGTTTCGACAAACTTACATCCCATACCAGACGGGGGATGAACCTTTGTAGTCGACTCGGGCCACGACTCCTATGTCATGTACGAACCCAAGGGGCCGAGGTGATATCGTAATCACCGTCCTTATCTGCAAACAGTTTATATT
Source organism: Papaver somniferum (assembly GCF_003573695.1). NCBI lineage: Eukaryota > Viridiplantae > Streptophyta > Magnoliopsida > Ranunculales > Papaveraceae > Papaver > Papaver somniferum. The sequence goes on from NC_039362.1 coordinate 216,627,875, forward strand.
TAAACTACCCTTTCGTAGGGTCTAAAAAAAATAATGTCCCAAAATTTAAAGTCCAAAGTCCAAAAATATAAAGTGCAAATGAAAAAGAAAGTCTAAAAAAAATAAAATCTACAAAAATAAAAATATCTTTTTTTTTCTCTCTTATTCTTTCGCTCCTTTCGCTTTGCCTTTCACTTGAAGTCTTTAAGTATTCACCAAAAGCTTTGGCAAAATTTTCTTTCGCTCCAAATTCTGAATTCTGTAAGAAAAAGACAAAAACCCAAAAACGTAAAGAAGAACAAATAAAATAAAAGCCTAAAAAAATAAAAAATAAAATCTAAAAACTCTAGCTCAAAGACAAGTCCGCGTCGGCGGCGCCAAAAATTGATGTATTTTCAATGTTGTTGTATTAATATGATTCGTTCAATATTTGTGAATTAGATTTTTTTTTTAATAAATAAAAATAACGAACTAAATTAAAAATATGTTGTGAAAATTATGGAGAGAATAAGGCTAGGATTCCACCATTGGTTGATATTAGTGATTTAATAAAACAATAATTATGCAACGCATCATTCAAATTGATTCTAATAGTATTTCCTAGACATGTAGATTTCCAAAAGAATATATGTTAATCCAAGCATAGAATATCAAAACCCTAAAGCAAGCATATTCTATCAAGAGAAAATACACCTAACTAATCAAAAGTTGATTTCATTGCTCAAAGTAGGTGTACAAATGATGAAATGGAGAAAATGATGAAAATTGGGTGTTTGCAACGTTTATAATTGTTGCAAAACACTGTTACAAAGAACGATAGAAAAGAACTGCTGTTGTTGTAACTCTGCGACCCTCGTGTGGCTGTCGTTGTCACTGTTAATAAACGACTGCCTCTGGTGGTCTTTTGTTCTTCGTGTTCTTGGTGCAGCAGCAGAACCAGAGTTCTGAAAACTCTTGATTCACGCCTCCTGAGCTCTCCTCTCGACCCCAAACTCTCCGTCCCCCTTCTCTATGATCCCAGCAATCTATTTATACTCCTAAGCCTCATTTAATCACGCCATAATTCTCAATATTCTTCATTGAACTCGGACAGTAAAGATAATATTCTGGGAATATTTTCTTCCCTGATTTAGATTCTCACGTGTTTCTACATATGCAAAATATCCTTATTTATCTTTGTCAAGGTCCAAAGTGTTGCTCGAGTCATCAAACATGAGCAAAACACGTTTAAATTCTCCAAAACTCATGCAATCCCGTGAACTGTTCCTCTCATGCACGTGCTGCCCTGTTTTCTTCTCACGGATTTTTCAGCCAAATTTGATCGAAACAAACACCCATACCAACTCTGTTAGGACATATCACAACTACCCATAAAGTTTCAGCGATTGAATCGCACAAAAACTCCTCCAAAATCCGATCGAAAAATCTGCCAGTGAATGGAAATATTTTCCCGCCAAAATATTTTTTTTGAAATGTTGAAGATGAAGTGCCCCTATCCTTTTCTGGGGTGCGAATAACAGATGGGTGCTGAGGAAAAATTTGGTTGCTGAGGATGAATTTGGGCTACGCATAACCTTGGGTGTCCCTTAGCCAAATCTGGGGTCCGTATAGCAAATGTCTTCCAGGGGTCCAAATAGCACTTTTTGAGCAACTTTTTCCGCACAAGTGTATTTCTCCAAAAACACCTACACAAACATAAAAACACCATAATAAGTACAAAATCAAGCACTAGCAATAGAGACACTGAGGACAATTCAGACACACAAATGTGTCTATCATCTATAAATACTGAAGTTTGCTTCTCTTGCAAACTAATCCTCAGAGCCAGCAAAAATACCTCAGTTGTGTTGTTACTGGTGGAGCCTCCTATTGGAGTGGAGAGTACCCTAATTATGAGAAATCGCTTATGGCCGCTCGGCTTAAATATTTCTTTGGGATTGAGAAGCCCTATTAGTACCGTTGGTGGGAAACTAGATAATTGCGGTTTATTATTAGTTTTCGATTGATTTGATTGACTAATGGTGGTTGAACTTCGATGACACTTTGTTTGTTTATTTTTGAGAATCTTCTCTTCTGATATAAGATTCACTCAAACTAGATCAAAGTTTCGACGAGGATCTTTAGACTGTTTGTAGATTTAAAGACGTCTTGTGATAATCCGACGTTAATAGACTCCGTTCTGTGTGGATCTATCATAAGATATTCAAGTTGATTATGTGCAGGTGTTTATTGAAGATCTAAGAAGATTTGAAGACAAAAAGACTTTTTGGGTTCATAATCTTTGGTGTGCACAATACTTGTTTCGGCTGGAAAGGGATCCGACTATAATCCGATTTATCTTTGTGATAATCGTTGATCGGATAGTTGTGTAAATCGGCATCAATACCCTTCTTTGTGATTAATAATGTTGATTTCTTGTGGCTTACAATCACTTTGGTGATTAGTAAGAAAGAGATCTAAGGACCCGACAAAGGTGTTTATATGTGATATTTGAGAGAGCCTTTGTCAGACTCATATCACTTGTTTGAAAAGAGTTGTTACCGAACAGATTTGTTGTTTCTTTAATATTTGGAATACAAACCAAAGGAATTGTTCCAAGTGCGTGACTTATTGGAAGTTGGAGGCGCATGGATACTGAGGAAACTAGGTGAACTATAGAGTTAGTTACTTGGTCTCAACTATACGAAGTTGGTTTAGATTTTGTATAGCGGCTTAATTCTGAGAGTATTCAATCTGGACTAGGTCCCGGGGGTTTTCTGCATTTGAGGTTTCCTTGTTAACAAAATCTTGTCGTGTCTTTTACTTTTATATTTCCGAAATTATAATTGTTATCATAATTAGAAGTAAAATACACAAACGTTAATTCCTATTTACATGATAAATATCCCTTATAGTTTGGTTAAGTCCGAACCTAATATCAAGTAAACACACTTCGTTGATAGTATTGTCTCGATATCGTATCCATAGACAATCACTCGAAGTGTGATACCGATTTGTTGTATTGTATCGACTCAGTCCATAAACAATCACTTTCGGAGAAAGGACTTATAAGTGGAAAAATTTTAGAGTGTGGTATATTTGGGTACCCTCATCTTTTCAGGATCCATCAACAAAATAATACTTCTAACTTTCGGAAATCTTCCATCAACACCTTGTAAAAATTCCATCACCTTATTATTGTTGTGGTGTTAATCAGTTTATTTTCCTGCTGCACAAATACATGGAGCAGTGCCTATGGAAGTTACATCCAATTCATCCTATAATTCTTTCATCTTTGTGAACATCACTACATACATCCTATCATTTTTTAGAGTGGAAATTGCATGTTCCAACTCAAAAATTTTGGGAGCATTAGATTGATAAAAATGATCATGGAGTGCATTCCAAAGTTGACATGCCTAATCACCATGCAAAAAACTAGATTTTATATCTGTCTCTATTGAAATGGTGATCCATATCTTAACATATTAGTAGATCTTTTCCATCTAGCATACATAATTGGATCCTTAGATTCCTCAATTCCCCCGTTCACAAAACTCATCTTGTCTCTGACGAAATGAGCTAAGGTGTTTCCACGGCCCAAATTCCATAACTGTCGCCATTCAAAAGAGGTGAACAAAACAAGACTTTTATTATCCGAATAGTGAATCGCATAAGGATCATTAATAGCCACTTATGGTGTTGGTTTGATTGGAGCTTCTAGATAAGAGTTTTCAGAATCAACTGATTTTTCAATTGGAGAAGGAGGAGGAGTCACCATTTCAATTGATCAAACAAAAATTGAAGAAATTTACTTGGATTATGCATCTTTTATTCGCTAGATCTTATACCATCTCAGATAATAACACAATTTTGGTTGTTTTACCAACTTGGTTAGACGTAGAATTATATCTCCCTTATAAAGCATAGTTTGGACAACTTAGAAAAGTTAAAGAGTGGTCCAGATTTCCTCTTGGGAAAGCTAAATCTACGGCTGTAAAATGATCATTTTATTTAACTTTCAATAATAAATGTTCTATTAGTATTTCATAATAAATATTTGTTTAATTAATCAAATAAATATACTTCCATTAATACAGTACATAATAAATTTAGCTTATACTAAATCAGTAGACATTAATGGTGGTTATGATGGTGGGCGGGAGTGGTGGATCAACGGTGGGGATAATAGTGGTGGGTGTTGGTGAGAATGGCGGAGTGATGACGTTAATGGTGGAGGTGGTGGAAGAAGCAGTGGTAATGGCGGAGTGATTACTTAGTTACCCTTGGTTTATTTTGTTATTTGATATTAATTTTTAAATTTGTTTTTCTTTTATTTTTTCTAATTTCTTTAAATTTAAAATAATACTTTCATTAATACAATACATAATAATTTTATATTATATTTAATCAGTGGACATTAATAGTGGTTGTGATGGTGGGCGGGGTGGTGGATCAGTGGTGGTGGGTGTTGCACGTGAGATTGGTGGGGTGATGACGCTAAATGGTGGTGCTGCTGGAAGAAGTAGTGGTAGTGGGATGAGAAATGTGTCTTAAAGTATATAAATTTCTTAGTTAACTTTGCTTATTTTTTTAATTTGATATTAGATGTTCAAAAAAAATAAATAATTTTTTTTAAATTAAAATAAATATTATAGGGCAGATTTTTGTCGGGTCACGACAGGAATGAAAATGAATGGTTGAGGACTATAAAGAAACCGAGGTCATTCTAAAAGTTAGATACCAAACCAAGATAAAGCGCGGTTATAATTGAAAAAATTATTTTACATAAAAAGATGCCTCAAAGGGTTATGCTAGATAACAAAAGAGCTAATGTTTATAATGAGTTGATTGGTAGCCGAGCGACTAGCTTGGCACCAACATTATTTGACATCTAAAAAATTATTTATATCTAAACTGTAAGTGTTTTACTTTGCATAACATATCAAAAAAGTATAAAATTATTCTTTTACGTATTAATATAAATTTTGTATTTGGACAAGTTAGGAAAGATAAACAGGGGCTTAGATTTATTTAGGAAAAAAGATATATCAATGATTATGATTGTTTACATCCTTATTTTTATTAGTAACTTCACATAACAAATATTTTACTAATCTCTTATCGTAAATGAAATATATTTTCATTAAATAAATAATAAATTTGTTAATAACCATTATGGATGATTGGGGTGGTCTTTGTGAGTGATGGTGCATGGAGTCGGTGACGATAATGATGGTGGTGGACAAGGTAGTGGTGACGGGTGGTTCTGGCGATGATAATGTGGGTGCTTAGTGTGTTTGTGGGAATGTTTATCTATGTCGTTATGTCATAAGTAACATCATTATCGAAGTTGTGGTTGATTTTCTTAATGTGAAAATAAGACGGTTATTAATACAAAAGAAAAAATTGTACAAGCTACCCACAATTTTTTCCGCAAAATAACCCGAGAAAAACCCAGTGACAATAGGGATAATAAAGGTTTTTAATTGGTCCCACCACATGTTTCACCCAACAATCTTTTCGAGACAATTATTTAGGTCAACCTAAAAATTCTTAAAAAGAAAACCTAACAATTAAAAAAACATAGGAGAATAATTGTCTTTTTATATAGAGCCGATAAAAAAATGATAAAGATTAAAATTGACATAACTTTTTTACTTGCTATGGAGACCGTGCCGTTACGGCACGGGAGAAATTCTAGTATTTATATATATGTAAGTACGTTACTTGGTTTACAGAGATATATAATATAAAATATATAAAAAGAATTAAGGTAAAATAAAATAGAATAATTCCTACTCCAAATTTATACTATGTTTGCTAAGAGCATCTCCAAGAGAAGGTTTAAAAAATCTTATTTGGATTTTTAATTTAATCCTTTTATATATGGGATCTACACATAGAATAAATATATGACCTCATATTTAAAATACCATCACCAATAGTGAGAATTTCAACCTTTAAAATTAAAAGAAAATTAGTTAAAAACATGACGTGGAGGTGCAACCGGAGGTGTAGATAACACTTTCTTGAACAACTTCATATTTAATAATTGGTCCCTCCTAACTTGTAGGACCCTACTGTTGGAGATGAATTTATGCCAAATAGGGATCTAAAATCCTATGTGTCACTAAAAATAAATAAATCTACTCTCTATTGGAGATGCTCTAAATACAAAATATATTGCATGATCTTCAATATCTTCCGATCTTTGTGTGAATATTTTCAATATATTCCAATCTTTATGTATGCAAGTATTCTTGATATATGTGGGTCCATATATATACATCTAATAACATTTAATAAATTTGGATAACAGGACCCCCATATATAGAAGGCAATTTTGAGTTTGAAAGATGTCGTAGTTATCTGTGGCCAATTTGTTGGTTAGACCGTGTTTGCCATTAGTTCTGATTCTAACCAACAAATTGCCCATTAGTGTTAATAGTAAAACTTTGCAGATGGGAGGTAACGAATGAATATTTCTTCTATATGGTCTGGTGGGGATTCTCCTCCTCGGCCTCGAGGAATAGATTTCGTGGATAAAAATGGGTAGTATTGTTGACGAGACATGTTCTCAAATCCCTGTTAGACTCATGAGTATTACTTATTCTCCCCGCCCCTATCCACTCTGGGGGTAGGAGTTCTGGTATGCACATACAGAAATAAATTGGTGCCCCATTATGACATACCTGCGGTAATGACGTTTCTGGCCAAAGCTCGCCTATGTTAACCAATGGTCCAGAAGTGGAGGATGTCTCGACGCTGCACCTTACTGCCATACCAAATGACACCAACATAGCACAGACAATTCTCATTAGCAAATATAAGTGTCATTTAACTGCAGTGCATGCGCTTACTTCGCATTATAACGGCGCAAACTATGATCCGTTCATTAGCATATATAAGTGTCATTTAACTGCAGTGCATGCGCTTATTTCGCATAATAACGGCGCAAACTATGATCGGTTCCTTCATTATTTCTAATAACGCTAGAGCTTCGAAATAACTATCATTGGCATGGCCGCAAAGGACATTTACACTAATACAATCTATTCTTCTAACTATTTGTGTCTCAGATTTATACGTAAATACTCTCTTTCTAGACTTTCCGATACACACGTTAAAGGCTACTGATTCCTGCACAAAATGATAATTAATACTCCTAGGCAAAAAATTAAGTCTGACGAAAAGCTCCTACGCATGGGATAGCTAAATATAGTCCCACATGGAGGAGAACAAGTTCCATATGGTGACATATAAGCTAGACATTCTCCTTACATAGTAACGAGGCCTTTTGGATCAAAACCCCACACCTAGCCTCAAGGTGGTCAAGTGGGGACAATATCGGTGCTATGTGGTCGTGCCCAGAGAGGGTGCGGCGGTCCGTAGAGGTCCTCAAAATGGTAACAGAACAAGGTGGAGCTACCGGGAGTTGGGCTGAAGAGTGGTTATGGAATGCCGGTAGTCGGAAGGTCGCAGGTGGAGCCGGGAAGCTCAAAGTATGAGTAGTGTTCCAAGAGCATCCAAGGTTTGTTGGAGTTGTGTGGCTCAATACACACATGTAAGTCACACATGGGGTAGCTTAAGGATAGTCCCACACTGAGGAGAAAAAATTCCATATGGTGATATATAAGCAAGGCAATTTCCCTACATAGCAGCGAGGCCTTTTGGATCAAAATCCCACACCTAGTCTCAAGGTGGTCAAGTGGGAACAGTATCGGTGCTATGTGGCCGTGTCCGGAGAGGGTACTTCGGTCTTTCGAGGTCCTATACTATGTTTGCATCGTATGAATGAATTGTTTTACTAAAATTAAATTCTCAATTTTTTCAGCAGTCCATGGGCTAGCTGAATCTTGATCCGGAAGGGTTCCCATCGTTGTGGGATGATGTTAATCCCTTCCAAGTTGACCTGAGTTCGTTCATTGCAACTGCTTCTCCACTTTTTCCCTTGGTATCTTTTTATGAAGAGGAGTTGCATATTCTCTCTAATCGTGCTTCTGCATCCCAGGATTCAAGTCACCTAGAGTCGAGGAAAGAAAAAAACTATTATGTCCTTCCCATCCCTGGTAGCTACATTTTCCAGTAATCCAACGTTGAAGAAGGATTTCAAATCAGCGATTGAGGGCCTACATTTTTCCTTCGGAGAATCCGGGAAAAGGTCGATGGATCTGCGAACTGCCTGGTTCCCCAACACCCCTACGGATCCTCGTCATCCGTTCCCTATTCAACATAACTCATCGATGATGAGTTATGTCAATCCATTTGTAAACCTGAATTCAAGTGCTTCGCCACTTTTTGCACCTGTGTCCCTACCTGAAGGGATGTGGCCAATCCTTCCCAGTACTGCTATTTCCCAGCCTGCAAATCATCTAGAGCCTCGAGGAAAGAAAAAAAGATGATATTTCCATCCCGTTCCCGGTAGCTACTTCATCTAGCAATCCATATTTGAAGCGGAATTTTGTTTCAGTATCTGAGAGCTTAGGTTTTTCCCTCCAAAAACCCGTGGAAAGGGAAATGGCTCCGCAAACTGCCTGGTTCCCCAATTTCCATATGGATGGTCAGAGTAACTTTCAGATCCAACAATCCGATCAGAAGAACCAGTGCCGAGTGGTAATGCTGTCTGTTGTCAATACTTTTCCAGATGTTTGCCTTGCTTTCTTTGTCTCTATTCTAATAGTCGGCTTTTTTTTCTGCTGCGGTCTAATGACTCTAATCTCCATGCCAAGAGGTCTTATGGAGGAATGATTGACAATGAGACTCGGTCTCAGAAGGATGAGGAACGAAATTAGGTTGTCCGCCCCCTGATAGAAACACTCCAAGCATCTTTTAAGGAGGAACGGCGATTGACTGAACAAGCTATTCAGGCGTAAGAAGGTATTTAGTTTCATCATTTTTTGTATTGTTTTAAACCCAATTTTTTCACAGGGTAGTGCTCTGTACTAATGCGCAATTTGACTGCACTCATGCTGGAAGGGAATTTGAGGGTAAACTTTATGCTGTTGTGCGATAGTTGGAGCGAAGGCATGTTCACATGGATCACTTGTTGGGCGTTAATAGGCGCTTCAATCTGATATTAATAGAGCTGATGAACATTCTTACACTGATCTCTTGGTGAGCGTTAATACGCTCTTGGAATCCGAAATTAGTAGAATTGATGAACATTCGCGTGTTGTCCGAAATATTATACAAAGCTTAAACAATCATTAAATGAAACTCATTTTTTAAAGTTGTTTAGGATGCGACCATGGTGGTTGTTGTAGTGTGGTGGCAATGCATGAAGACGATCTCTGGTGATTTATTGCCTTTCCTTGTCGGGTAAGTTTGTCATTTTTTCACAGGCCTACAAGTAGAAGTACGTACGTACCTTGACTGCACTCCTCGCTGACAAACTTAATGGCTAATGACACCACCCTAGCCCCAAGTTTGAATTATTTTGTATTTTAGTTTTTGGTACCTTTTCGTGTTTGCGACCTTGGATCTTATATTGGTCCATTGATGGTTTTTGGTTGCTTGGCCAACTTTTCACAAAAAATACCAGCCAGTCTATTAGTCAGCAAATTTGTTCCGACCGGCAGAATGAGAGCTGTCAAGGGGCAACAATTAATCCAAATTTTGAATTAATAATTTAAAATTCACTGCCATATATGTGCATTCGAATACAAAATTTTAGTGTTGCAAAATAGGAAAAATATTTTACCAACAACCCATTAATATTTTCCAATTACATCTCAAACCCAAATTCATTGTACCAAATATTAAATGTTTCTTTCCTTTTAGCCTCCTATTTAAACATCAATGGTATGCCATAAGTGTCAAAACTCTCCTTTTAAATACACCCATCATATCTTGTGTTCTTCACAGCAACAACACAATTCTAGTTTTGTTATTGGTTTCACACATTTTGCACTCTTCATCCATTTCTATATACCCTATTTTTCTCTATGTCCCATAACGAGAATACTCCATTCCAGTCCACTGAAGGTCCTTCTGTAAGTAACAGTTCATCTCTAAAACTTTTTCTATTATTTTTGCCTCGCATGACATTGTTTCTTGGAACTAAATTCTTGACTTTTCCAGCATTCAAGGCGTCGTCTATATCCTGATCCTGCTAGGAACCCATCAATGAGGGGCATTCAATTTAATACCTTATTGGGAAACCCGAGTTCCAGCCGTTCGCCCCTTGTTCCACCGGTTCCTTTGTCTCAGGCGGAGTGGCATCAACCTATCCTTCCTACCGGTGCTGCTTCCCAGCATTCAGTAAGTCATTTAGAGCCTTGGCGTGCTTCTTCTAGCAATCCTTCATCTAAGCGGGATTTTGCTTCCGCATTTGAAGGTCTTGATTTTAGTGCTATCTTTAGACAATCCGTGGAAAGGGTCATAGATCCACAAACAGGATGGTTCCCCGATATCCAATCACCAGAAGATTTCGAGTATCACTGCCCAGTGGTATCCTGTTGTCCATACTATTTCAGAAGTTTTTTTATGCTTTCTATTTGTGTATTCTTATAATCATGTGTTTTTGCTACAGTTTGCTCTTGGTGCCAAGTGGGCTTATGATGCAGTGGTTGATAACAATATTCAGGCTACGAAAGCAGAGGACGAGGTATCTATTCTCCGCTCCCAATTAGATACAATATTAACATCTTTAGAGGACGACCGCAGGAAAGCAGAGCAACAAGGCTCCCAGTTAGGTACAATCTCAGCATCTTTAGTGGATGACCGCAGGAAAGTAGAGCAACAAAGTCGTTTTTTTCTCTCCCGAATAGGTTCAATCCAAGCATTTATAGAGAAGGAAAGGCGATTGAGGGAGCAAGCTTATCAGGCGCAACAAGGTATTTAATTATTCATGTACTGCGTATTGTTTTGATCCAATCTTTTTTTTCTTACTGTAGCGCTAGAACTGATTCGTGATCCCACTGCGTCCTGCAGCTGTGGCGGAGAGGGTCAAAGAATTAGAGGAGAAAATGGCGGCTGTTAAGCATGAGCTGGAGCTAAAGCGTGCTGACATGGACAACGTGCTGAAAGTTAATACGGGCTTGCAAACCGATATTGGTGGAGCTTTTGAACATCCACTCGGGGAATAAATATTTGTGATATAAAATTATAAATAAATATGGAAGCTTCAAAACTATGGAGGAAAAATAAACTAAATAATGGAGTAATCATTAATGAAATTTAATTTATTACATCATCTTTGAGAAATGATTTATGATCCCCAGAATTTATTTTCCAAAATAGCCACGGAGAATTCCACGGTTTAACATCACCGACAGGTTAAAGTGGAGTCCAGAATATTGCCCTATTTTAATCAGTATTACCCGTAAATAGGAGTGTGCAACGGATGGACGGTTGCACCCGCATCCAATCCGTCAAAATTTTGAAAAATCCAACCCAGTCACTCGCGGATTTCACATCCGCGGATCAACGGGTGATACAGACCGGATGCGGATTAACCGTGGATTTAGTCAGAGAATTATGCGAATATCAAATTTTCCTACAGTGGATAGCTCAAACGATGTTTTGTATCGACCAGCACCACCAACCATCACCATCTATATATATATAGCTTGTTTAAATCATTGTCCATTTATGGTTGACGAAGAATGGTTCTTCGAAAGAAAACTCCAAGACTCCCAGGAAAAGTTCCCCAATTAGGACATCTAGAAATCATCAAAATAGGGTTCATATGGAAGATACATTGTGTTGTTCGGTTAGGAGAAATTTTGGAAAAATACTAGTTTCGTAACCGAACTTCCTGAAAGGAAGAACACGAAGAACAGTTTGGTTACACCAGATTTAAAATTAGGTTACCGAACTGGTAGTTCGGTTCGTTCGCAAAAAAGTGTTAAGACTTCTTTGTAATCGAACTTTACATTAAAAAAAAATGTTGAAACTTTGTAAGGAACTTTGTTGTTTTGTCCACTATGTTGAGTTCGGATTTAACTGAACTTTACTCTCAGATGATATATGTGTAGTTCGGTTGCTTTGCGTTTTTAAAAAAAACAATCTTATAACCAAACTTTACCATTAATGCATACATATATTTCGGTTTGTTCGCATATTTCTTTTTTAGAATTTTTGTAACCGAATTCTTCCCTAATTGTATATATGCATATATATATATATATGTATATGTGTGTGTGCAGTTCGGTTGGTTCGCAAAAAAAAATATTGTTTTGGTACGTGAAGTTCGGTTGGGAACTTGGTTGGATTGAAGTTTGCGAAGCAACCAAACCTCTAGACCCTAAAGTTCGGCAATATTGCGGGCAAACTGAACATAACTCTGTAAATCCTATAATCAATGTTCGGCAACATTTCTATTCACCGAATCACAAATAACCTCCATTAAAAGCGAGTTCGTCTACCTGCGTCTTTGGAAAAAGTAGCCGAACTACACTTCCAGATATGTTCGATTACATGTTCTTCATAAATGTTCGGTTACTTTAAAATTTTACATTTTTTTGAAAATTTGGACCAATTCAACGAACATTATCTAAGTTTGAAACATACCTGGGTACCTAAAAAATCTTCCTCCGGTTGTGGTTGGTAAAATCCATCATTTTCATCTTGATATTGAGTTTGTGGAAGAATACATTCACCATCTAAGAAATAACTCATATCATTTCTTCTTCATCTTCTCTAACTTTACTTTCTCAATAATTCTACTTCTTTAAAAAAAAAACATTTCTTAATTTAATCTCACTAATTATCTTTAACTTAATTGTTTCACTAACTATTATTAATACTAACTAATTATTATACAAAATTAATCAGAAGGGTAATTTAGGTATTAATATAAATATCTAGATAAGGGATGACTGAGATTTACTTCTAATGTCTTACCCAAAATAAAACAATGGTTCTCAAAAAAAAAAGGCCCGTTCCTAGAAAATTGTTTAACCGAAATTATTTGATTCACAAAGAGTTACAACCACACGGTCCAATTGCAATATCTTGAAACGAGTTACTAGGCTGTAAAGTTACAACAAAGAACTTGGTTGTTTGTAAGATTGTTTATTTTTCAATTTAATTTTCAGATGTCCGTTTCCAGGTTTGATTCTACTTCTTTTAGGAGTAAAATTTTCAAATTATAGGGAGAGCCTAGTTTAAACACAGCCGGTCCAACTCCTCTTAGAAGTACGAGAGAAAAGTACAATGGCCTTGTATACTGATATTATTTCTCCCTTACCTCTTACAGACACATGTATCTCTAATTAGGCCTGCACATGGTGCGGTTCGGTGCGGTTATGACTAAAACCGTTCACCTAACCGTGTATAGCGCGGTTTCCAAATTCAAAACCGTAACCGAACTGTAGTAAGATCGGTTCGGTTTCAAACCGGTGTTAGTCGGTTCCAGTTTGTTCGTTTTTTTCACGGTTTTAACCGATAGATTGTAAATTAAATAAAAAAAAAAGACAGTAAAGTACAACAAATTCTTTCAGTTTCTTACATTACAATCAATACAAGTTTAACCATCCATCCATAATAACCAGTTCAAGGTAACTTCCAACTTAATTAGTACATGAATAGAAAGAATTTGTTGACAATTTACAATTCCTCAGTATCCTTCGACACCCCAATTATGTATCCAATTCTTCATATTCTCATTACAAGTTAAAATATGCCTTGGTAGAATCCTTTTAAGTACTTGGGCTTATAAACTACGCTATGACTTTTTGGTCCAAGTAGTGGATTTTCATGTACCAACATTTGTCTCCTAATTCTTGAAGAGGTGTATTACCATCAGTTGGTTAAGTATTACTCGCAGCATACATGTATTTGTTAGAGCATCGCTTGGTCAAACTCACAAGTGTTGCTGTCTCAAGCTTTTTGTCAAATTTATTTGATCAAAACTATATCTTGGTTTCTAGTTTACATTTAGTCAAGTCTCGTATTATGATTTAAGTGTGTAGTTAAGAATCAGATATCACTGCGCTCTACCGTTTGAAGGGGAAGATCAACCGAAGCTTCTAGAGGACTCTTTAACAAAAGGTAAGTGAAGACTGAACCACCTATTTCTCAAGTTTTCACCTTTCTATCTATGAAACATCGTTGCATGACTAAGTTAGACACTCTATGAATAAATAAATTAAGTTAGACACTCTATGAATAAATAAATTTTGAGTCAAGTTTATCTTGCTTTCTCGAAATATGCTAAACTTAAGAACATTTGTTCACATTTGAAGAATTTGGTTAATAACAATTTATTGTTTATAACCTAATCGAGATTCAAGATTTAATCATTTGAAAATAGCGTGGAACAATGATATGTGTCATTGATGTTACTCAGGAATGTTTTAAATTGATTATTAAAGCGATATAGAACTACTGTAAAATATGGATACAGGACAGTATACCAGTTGACATACTGGGAGAACTGTTATAAGTCCGGAGTCGCAGTACATATACCATGTACATGTTCCGGCATAGCTATAGTTCGGCAGCAACTTTTTGGTACGCATACCCGGTATCCAAACTATAAAAAAGTGTTTTGACTCGTGAAGGTACACATAACCAGAAAAGATTTGATGGTTTCTAAACCAAATTGGTATGCATACCCGGTATGCAAACCAAAAAAGAACCGTGGGTTCCTGAACCTATTTTTATCTTAAGGGTAAACATACTCAGTACATGTACCATGACAAAAAAAAATTCACGAATAGGTTATAGTACACATACTTTACCCTGTCGAATATTTTCAGATGCATCGGAATTATTTCTATGAGATAACCGCCAATTGAACAACTCTCCAAAAGCACTATTTACACATGATTGATCACATTTATGACTCAAGAATAAATTCTTAAAGTGTTATATGAAATGGTTAAGGTTATCGTTCAATCAGCTAGCTTCGGATAACCTTTTATGAACAAGTCATTATACACGGTTCGGTTACGGTTCATCCTAACAGTGATTATTCATTTCTTGGATGCAAAGATACCTTAGATTAAATCCAAAGAAACCTTGAAATTCGAAGTTTATATAAGGGGAACCTCAAACAAATGGGATCTTTAAATCCCCCACACTATTCTTGTGTGTCCTAGTTGTAAACTAGAGTCGTCCTTTATTTAAAACCATTATTTGGTCTAGCGACTACAAAGACTTCACCTACGGATTCGTGATGCTGGTCCAACTATCTTTATCTTGATAGTATTTCGTGTATCCTTATTTTTCGATTGTTGAGTATTGCTCCAATAAATAAGATAGATATAAATCACATGGTATCTTCGTCTCAGACTTTGTGATTCCAAAAATTTATACTTGTGAGGTGAATAATAATCTAGGCTACTTTTCGGGAGTTACAAGACCAGATTTTGAGGTTTGATAGACTTTGTCTATTGTAGATTACTTTAATGTTTTTAATTGAGTTGAAGGAACTCTTAGGCAGTAAAGTACATCAACTAAGGTAATCAATTGAAATATCATAGGTTGTACATAAAATCAATTCAAGTATATAAGTCTGTCTCAATTGTTAGATACGACTTGATTGATCTTGGATATTGATCTTTGGAATCGTCCAACTACTCTCACGAATAATCAGGTTCACGGACTTGTCTCTGTTTACATTATTATTGTGAAAGAAAAAAGATATAAGATGCATCAAAATTATTTCAATGAGAAAATCTCCAATTGAACAACTCTCTAAAAGCACTATCTACACATGATTGATCACATTTGTGACTCAAGAATAAATTCTTAAAGTGTTTTATGAAAATGGTTAAGATTATCATTCAATCGCCTAGCTTCGGCTAAACTTTTATAAACAAGTCATTATACACGGTTCAGTTACGGTTCATCCTAACAGTGATTATTCATTGCTTGTCTGCAAAGCTACTTTAGATTAAATCCAAAGAAACCTTGAACTTCGAAGTTTATTTTAGGATAACCTCAAACAAATGGGATCTTTGAATCCACCACACTATTCTTGTGTGTCCTAGTTGTAAATTAGAGTCGTCCTTTATTTAAAACTGTTATATGGTCTAGCGACTACAAATACTTCACCTATGGATTCGTGATGCTAGGTGCAACTATCTTTATCTTGATAGTACTTCGTGTATCTTGATTTTTTGATTGTTGATTATTGCTCCAATAAAGAAGATGGATAGAAATCACAAAGTATCTTCGTCTCAGACTTTATGATTCCACAAATTTATACTTGTGAGGTGAATAATAATCTAGGCTACTCATCGGGAGTTACAAGACCAGATTTTGAGTTTTGATAGACTTTGTCTATTGCAAATTACTTTAATGTCTTTAATTGAGTTGAAGCAACTCTTGGGAAGTAAAGGACATCAACTAAGGGAATCAATTATTATGATTCATGAAGGGATTCAAAAGGTATATGGAGCGTGACTGTAACTAAATTGATATGACAGTTTAATTCGGTTTCAACCACATTCCAGTCCGAAGTTTTGAAAGTAGGCTAGAGTCTGTAGCGACTTAATACAGTTTGGTGTTCAATCTGGACTAGGTCCCGGGGTTTTCCGCATTTCCAATTTCCTCGTTAAAAATATTTATGGTGTCCGTGTTAGTTTTTTTTACGCATACATTGTTTATTTTTATAATTGAAATATCATAGGTTGTACGTAAAATCAATTCAAGTATATAAGTCCGTCGCAATTGTTGGATACGACTTGATTGATCTTGGATATTG
Organism: Papaver somniferum; assembly: GCF_003573695.1. Classification (NCBI taxonomy): domain Eukaryota; kingdom Viridiplantae; phylum Streptophyta; class Magnoliopsida; order Ranunculales; family Papaveraceae; genus Papaver; species Papaver somniferum. Next base: position 216,644,493 of record NC_039362.1, read on the forward strand.
ATCTTTGGAATCGTCCAACTACTCTCACTAATAATCAGGTTCACGGACTTGTGTCTGTTTACATTCTGATTATGAAAGAAAAAGATATAAGATCTTCATATAATTCTTGATTGAAATTCATTAAGTTGTAATTCTCGGAATTGTATTAAGTTCGGTCCATACAGGTTTTCTAAAAAAAAGTTGGTGGTGTGTTTTGGTACTCCAACGTTTTCAGGTTGTATCAGAGCAGGCAAACACGTGAAGGAACTAATAAGTCTCTGTTTGAAGCAATTTGTCTATATGGACGAGAGTATCATCTCTGATAACGTATTACCACATCAGAAAATACCAGATCCCGAGTGTATTCTAGAAAACATGGACACGAAAATTTTCGATCTTTTTATCAAATTGAATATTTGTGTTACTCTTCATTTTATAAAAAGGTGGTCATAAAAAGGACTCCTTCCTTTTGGGCCCTCCGGTCAGTCGGCCAAAAATCCTACGCACTACTGGTGATGGTTCGTGGTATATATTAGAACGATTTTTTTGGCACCACTATTTTTTTGGGGGGACCATTGCTTCTTTTTGGGAAAGATATTTGAAGTAAATGTAAGTCACCCCTTATCCATATATTTATCTTAATACCAAAATTACCCATTTAGATTAAGTTAGTGTAATGACTAGTTGAATCATTAGTTAACATAATTAATGATTAGTTTAAGATTAAATAGAAAAAAAATTAAATTAAATCAATATATAGGTTTTCAGAGAAAAGTTTAGTTAGGAAAAAAAATTGCGAAGTTACCAAACCTTAGTTCGGTTAGGAAAAAAAAATTACGAAGTTACCAAACCATAGTTTGGTTAGGAAAATAAAAAATTGCGAAGTTACCAAACCTTAGTTCGGTTAGGAAAAACAAATTGCAAAGTTACCAAACCTTAGTTCGGTTGGGAAAAAAAATTGCGAAGTTACCAAACCATAATTCGGTTGAGGAAAAAAATTGCAAAGTTACAAAACCTTAGTTCTGTTAGGAATTTTTTTTTGCGAAGTTACCAAACCATAGTTCGTTAGGAAAAAAGAATTTGCAAAGCTAGTTCGGTTAGGTGACGAGGTGTCAACTCGCAAATAGTATTTCTCTACTTCTCGTTACACTAACAAGTAATATAATGAAAGAAGGATCGTCCCAAGGGAGGTGTGAAGTAAAAGTTGTTATGGAATTACTCTTAGCAAAGATGATTGTGTTGTAAAATTCTGAAAATTATAAGATTGTATTCAAATATGAGATGAAATTGATTAAGGATTCATTCTCGACCACGGAATATAAACTAAATCGATATATAGCCAAGTTCTTCACATTATCTTGTTACTAACAACCCTAGGATAATTAGTACGCTCAAGTATCCTGTTATTATCTCCTAAGCTTACCGGATATGGAAGCGCTCGACTACCGGATTCTACTTATTCAAGTTACCTAGAGGTACGCTTACTAGGTATCATTTAAACAAGTGCACTAAGTTTTGTGAGATAATATTTCTCCTAGTGATGAATTCAAAAGCATGAATCACCTAATAGTTTCAATTTCTACATATGGATACTTAACAAAGTCCGATTATCAATACCCATATATTGCTACTTGTGCTTATCTTTCTAGTCAATTGTTGGTCGAAGAATTCAAAACTAGCAATAAGATTATGTGCTAACGATTCAATTTCGAACTTAAACAAACAACAAATAACCCATGAGCATTATTAGCATGGTAGAAATCAAACAATAATAAGAATAATTGCGAGAAAACGAGTTATTTCATATCGATCATAAGTTCATATTTCGGGCTTTGAAATCACCCTCAATCAAAGATTGTTTTAGCTACTAATGATTATGGAGTTCCTCATAATAATATATAAATAAAATAGAGAATATGAAACGAATCCAAAGCAAACCCTAGTTGCGGCTCTCCCGAAAAGCTCCAAGTATAATAGAATACGTGATATCCAAGTTGTAGAAAGACTTATCTTTTATATCTCTTCTTGTTCCAAAATTAGGTCTAGTCTTCAAATGTCCAATTGATAGAAGTCCACCAAGGTCAAGTGTCGATAAAAACCCATGCTAGAATCTGCCCCAAAAGTATCGTCGGAAGTCCCAGAAAATGGTCGGGAGTTGGACGGAAATGCCCCGGGAGTTAGGTTTAGTGTAAGAATGGGGATGACTATACCCACTAAGGTGAAGTAGATAGGGGGTACCAAGAATGACTCTAGGCACCCGTGAATAGGATAAGGACCAACCAAATGGTAGCCCTTATGTTGACTTGTATTGGTGATGTCGAATGTCCCGTATCCTCGCATGCGCTCTGATGCTCCCAATTAAATGCTTTTTCCTTCTTTCGAGTTCCTCCACCAACAACAATTGTCTATTTCTTTTCATATCCACTTCTACTCTTCAATTTTTACATATCACTAAAGTTGTCATGCTTTTCAGACATATGAATTTGCATCACTAAAGCCGCCATGCTTTTCAGCAAGAGATGAATAAATAGAAGCAAATAATGAGAAATAGTTCCACCTCCAACAACATTTGCACCTTTTTTCCTTTTAAGCGACGTTTCTTTCTTTTTTGTTCCAAATGACTCCAAAGTACCTAAACACTCAAAAGCAAACATAAGATGCATAATTTACAAGAAAACTTAGCAAAGAAAGAATAAAAAATAGATAAATATCAAGATGTTTTAGACACCTATCATTAGGATTGCAAAATTACCAAACCTTAGTTCAGTTAGGAAATTTTTTATTTTTTGCGAAACAGCCGAACTGTTCTTCAATTCCAGCAAGTTCGTCTATTTCGACAAAAGTTTTTTCACAAAATTCCTAATAGAACTTACAATTGTTACTTCCATTTTCAACCTATTTTGATGACTACTACTTAAAATTTTCAATCAAAAATTAATTAGAAGTAATGGGTTTGTTGGAAAATTCTTATGGACGAGTTTTTTTACAAAAGATTGATAATCGACGATAAAAATTCAATGAATCGAACGACAATGAAAATTTGATGATTTTGATTATATTTTTATATGATCAAGTTTAGATGATCATAAATTGATGAAGAAGATAAGAAGACATATTGTAGAAAATAGAAGAAGAAGAAGATGATGAGGTGGTAGAGTTATAAGTTAAAGGGAAAACTAGTCATCTCAACCTTTTAAGACACCTCTTATAACTATAAGGCATGTGGCCTAACCAAATCATCACTACAAGAAAACCTGGTTTAAGCGACCAAAATCCCAGCAAGAGCCCATAATTTTAGTCACTTTAAGGGTTTAGGCATCCAAAGTTGCAACTGCCATAAAGTTTCGCGGCTACAAACCTGTGTCATCTAATATCTAGCCACGACCGAATGTGTTTGCTCGCTACATCACTCTTTCAAGTCATCTATAGCAGCTTGAAAAGTGCTCAGGTAGATATTCACTTTGAGGCACCGACTCCTAGCAACTAAAAAATGAATCGGTTGGTACAACCTCTCTGAGCAACCAAGTTTAAGCGGCCACCACAAGTTCAAAAGAGAAGTCAGTTTTGGAAGTAGGCATTTGAAACCGATCATGATCTCATTTTAGCTTCTTATTGGTTAGATTAGCGTCATACATATCATGGTTGTTATCTTAGTTTACTATTAGGGGTGCACAATGGCATGTCGGTCCGGTTTTTAGGCAAAACCATTGACCAAACCGTATACACCTCGGTTTTCAATTTCAAAACTGACACTGAACTGTTGATGGATCGGTTGCGTTTGAAACCGATTCCAGTCCGCTAGGTCATTTTTCTGGCTACTATTGTTTTAACTGGTTCCAAATGAGGAAAAAAAAACAAACAAAAGAAACCAAAAAACTATCCTACAACATGAAATGGATCTCGGAGCTTTACCGAAACCTTGAAAATTTAAAATTATATCGATAATTCCTTAGGTCAAAAAATTTGTGGAACTTGGTCAATTATGTCGATTAACGCATCAGTTCTCATCTCGGTGAAAAATAGAAATCAGCTTGGCCAAGGTGAAATTTTTGGTCCCGGATACGTTAAGCGAACTAAATGAATATCTGAGTTGACTTAATAGTCAACCATATAAACCCATGGAATCCAAGAAAAATCGAGTAACTATTGAATAAAATTGATTGATAACGGGTGAAATTCGTTTCAAATTAATAGGCAATAATACAATTATACCCATGGAATCCAAGGAAAATCGCGTGGAGCGAGCGATGTTGGATAAGGTTAATATATAACAGGTGAAATTGACTAAACAGTATGGACATGCGGCTAAAATTATCAATAACATGAGAAGTCGATGTAATCCAAGAGAAAGTGAGTGAGGTCGACCGACAAAACTGTTGGTATTGAAACCGGTGCTGTATCCATACCTGGTCCATAGTTCGTATCTCGTTAGACTACATTTGAAGTTTGAATCGACACTGAGCTTCATATTTATCGATTTCGATGATGTATCCTGCTACGTTTGAAGTCAGAACCCTTCTAGAGCTTCGTGGTTCATAGTTTGTTTGTCTCTATATCGCATATTGAAGTTCGAATCGACACTGAGCTTCATATTTATCGATTTCAATGATGTATTCTTCTATGTTTGAAGTCAGAACCCCGATGAAGCTTCTTGGTTCATAGTTTGTATGCCGTTATACCACATTTTAAGTTCGGATCGACACCGATCTTTATATTTATCGATTTTGATGATATATCATGCTAAGTTTGAAGTCATAACCCTCCCGAAGCTTCGTGGTTCATAGTTTGTATTCCATTATACCACATTGAAGTTCGAATCGACATTGAGCTTCATATTTATCGATTTCGATGATGTATCCTGCTAATTTTGAAGTCAGAATCCTGCCGGAGCTTCTTGGTTCATAGTTTTTATGCTTCTTGAGTCTACCAGTGTGAACTAAAGCTACTTCATGACCTGTTTGACTAGTCAAAATTACTTCATGACCTATGTGACTAATCGAAATTCAAACAGAAAGCACAAAGAGAAAGCACAAAAGCACAAAGAGAAAGCACAAAGTAAACACACGTTCTTATTTTTTCTGTTTCATTCCCATATATGTTTGGAATTTTTTTTATAATTGAAGGTCGATAATCATATCTTAAATTTATTGATATATTTTTTGGATTTTTTTCATATGGAAAGTTGATAATAAAATCGAATACACGAGTTTGAACTAGCAGAAAGAGAAACACACAAGCTTCTCAATCCGTATGAGCGTCCTAAAACGAATCCACACTGTCGCTTAATTTATGCAATCCGTATCAACATCCTAAAGAAAATCTTAATTTATGCAATCCGTTTAGGATTCATTATGTGCATCTACAGGGTTTGGATTTTTGTGGATGGGTATGAAACTATAATTCTTTGTCTGTATTCTCACCAATTCAATACTCTACGTTTAAGAAGATGAAGGAGCTATGCAAAGAAGAACGAGCGTTGGCTAATGACTGAATACTCATTCTTATAGAGTTTACCAGTGTGAACTAAAGCTATATGACTTGTCAAAATTACTTCATGACCAATGCGAATAGTGAAATTCAAACCGTAAGCACAAAGAGAAAGCACAAAAACACAAAGAAACATACCAATTATCAAATTCATTTTTCATTTTCCCAATTCATTCTTATACATTTTTTGGATTTTTGTATATCAGAATGTCGATAACAATGTGCTAAATTTATTAATATTTTTCCTGGATTTTTTTTATGTCGAAGGTTGATAATTAAAACGAAAACATGAGTTCGTATTAACACAAAGAGAAAGCACAAAGAAAACACACTTGCCTTGATCCGTATGACACTCTTTACTTAAATCTATACCGTCCAAATATTTCCACAATCCGTATGACCCCATCCTACCACATCTTATCCTTTCAAATTCTTTTAGATAAAACGATTTTTTTTCTATCACTTATCTTCATTCACTTCTCTCGTCTCTCATCTTCCCCTCCCTCAGAAAAAAAAACCTTAACCCAAGTTTCGTTAGCTTCAATTGCTTCGAATCTTCATCACAGAACTCGATTATTCCATCTCTATATTTGAGTAAAAAATCATCTCTAATCTTCCCCGAAGACTCTCAATTTCATCTTCTACATATTCCTTTGAACAATTCCACGAAACCTTAATTCACTGATTCTCTTTTCGATTTCATACTGAATCCTCACAAACCCTAGCTTTAGTTCAAGTGGAAACCCTTAATTTCATCACTGATTTTTCTATTTTACTTCATCTTGAACTCATCCCCAAAACCCTAATTTATATCATCGGATTTACATATTCTTCTGGTTCTGAATCAAATCACGTACTCTTATTAACACCACCTCTAATAGACACACCTAGATCATTCCCTACCTCTCTTAATCTAAAATGATATCTATTTCATATTCTAACAATGTTATGCTGCTACTGATCGAGAAAAGAGGGAAGAACTGATCTCGTTGATGTTGTAGAAGATGAATCTGTGATGGAATTAGGGAATTGATGTCTGTAAGATTTCAAGAAACAAGGGTTTGAGGTGAACTTGAGATGAATTGAAGATTTAAGAGTTTGATGTCTGTTTTGTTGATGTAGATTACGTTGAGGGGTGCAACAAAATCAAAAGATTAAGGGTTTGATGCCTGTTTTGTTGATGTAGATTACGTTGAGATGAAGTGAAGATTTAAGTGAAATTGATGTCTGTTTTTTTGATGTAGATTACGTTGAGGGGTGCAACAAAATCATACTTAAGAACAGTGGAAAACTCTTACATTGACAGCTCTGACGAGGTTCTCTCCTTTTGATTTGGTTGATTTTGATTATAGAAATTTAATTTTTGATTTATAATTTTTGTTGGTGTAAACAGGGGAACCAAGTGGAGGAGGATATAAAGAAGGGGATTGAGAAGAAGAAGGTGGAAAAGAGGGCAGAAGAAAATGGAAGATGAATTACATAGGAGGAGAAGAACAAGTAGAAGTTGGTTCGTTTTCTAATAATTGTTTCTTAATCGAATTAGAGTTGAATAACATGCTCCCAAAGGATTTGCTAAGTATCTTGTCTTTTGATTTTGTTTAATTTTGGGCTTAATTTTACTGTACTCAATTGATTTTCCTTTTTGGGTCTGTTTAGGTTATGTATTTTAAGAGACTCTGGGTATGGAATTTTTGTACTGAAGTAATAATTTCTGCTGGATGAAGATACATCGATCACTCATATCTCTTTGTAGGATGCAGTTAATTGAAGGCGAAATGAACCAAGAAATAATTTCTTATGATGAAGGATGCTTCCCCAATGATGAAATGATGTTAATCCCAATAATTTGGATTCTTTGCACTTGGTAGGCCATGTAAGCTCTTTACCAAATTAGTAAACTTTTGTTCTATAATCTCGTTAAACGAACCTAAAGCATAAACATTGTGTTTAATTTCTTTCAGGAGAATGAGCAGAGTGCCCTCTTTGCTACGATGGTTTTGCAGTTCTGCTACAAAGAGAATTATTACTGCAAAAGACCATTCTTCAGTTCAGCTTAACATTGGTCATATTGATGACAGTGGTATCTATACTAGACATTTATCCATTTTTTCCCTTAGTGGTTTCGTTCGTTGCCCAGGTAATTGTTGTCATTGTGCTGTTAATTCTAATTGAGTTAATCTTTATTAGGATTTGAGATAGCTAGTTATGGAGAACTTTTGAAGGTGCATTGTGAGGTTTGATGGCTTTATAGATGATAATCCATTATCTCCTGATTATAATTATGTGAATCACTTCCTTCATGCTACAGCCTAATCCCTCACGGTGCTTTTGATTCCTTCCATGATGTTATTAGAGTATGAGTACTCCATCAAGATCCCAATGACGAATGATCAGAGAGGAACTTAAACACAAGAATGATGGAAGTATGAATCTCTTATCATGATCTTGGTGCTACAAAGTCGAAGGAGTGTTCATCTTTTATTTAAAAATTAAGGAAATTATAATCATCATTTTTTAAAGAAATGATTGGTTAGTATTTTTGATCTTTTTGTTCGTGTAAAGATTGTCTTTTTTTTAAGAAATGATGTAAATTGATCTATGTGATATAATAAAACTTGATTCAGTTTTTAATTTGGTTCATAATTTGTTTTAGTATCAATTTTAATTGTAAGTTTCATTTTAATTTTATTTTGGGATTTATCTAAATCGAAATCGGCTAGATACTTCCGGGCAAAAAGTTTGGTAGCTCAAAAATGTAAGCAACCAAACTTCAGGTTCACTTGTTCTAATATGGTTGGTCTATCTATGAAGCGATCAGTGTTTCACTTGTTGTATTTTGGTTGGTCTAGCTTTAAAGCGATCATTATTTTGCTTGTTGTATTTTGGTTGGTCTAGCTTTAAAGCGATCATTATTTTGCTTGCTCTAGGAAGGTCTGTCTAGCCATGAAGCAATTAATAAAAAAGACGTTATATGATAGTTGCTTGATTACTAAAGCGATTGCCTAGCTGCTCTAGACTTGTAGAAATCCCACCTTTTGCAACTCGAGAGCGAGAGCCAAATTAAGCCGCTTTAAGGGTTAGAGCGATTCAATATGGGCTTTTCCAACCAAAAATGCCTAGTCGCTTAATCCAACTTTTCTTGTAGTGCATGATCCCCAAAAAAAAAAACCGTGATGTTCAAAAAATAGTTTATATATAAGCACCACATACATTTTGTATGTTGTCCATTCTAATATTTTGACACATACTCAAATTAAAAAACTGCCACTTAACCACATTGGTTTTTAACACCCAATCCGGAGATGCTTTCAAGATGTAGGCGATTTTGGGGGTATACTACTTTCGCCCCGGTTTGTCTCAAACTACTCTTTTCAGTTAGGGTTTACAATTTATTAGGATCCTGCAAACTTCTTCTAAGAACTTCCCACCTTTAGCTCTCTGACTCTAGATAAAAGAGCAACACAGATCCGAAAGAAGTACAATCTGGTGATTCTTCCGGCGAGGTTCAAACATTCTATCTCTCTGACTCTCTATCTAGAAAATAAAGAGCAACACAGATCCGAAAGAAGTACAATGTGGTGATTCTTCCGGCGAGGTTCAAACATTCTATCTCTCTGACTCTCTGTCTAGAAAATAAAGAGCACCACATATCCGAAAGAAGTACAATCTGGTGATTCTTCCGGCGAAGTTCAAACATTCTTCTGTTTTCGAGGTTTGATTTGCCTATTGCTGCACCGAAGTTGCTTTGGTTTTATTTTGTTTGCATAAACTGTCAATATTTTTTGGTTCATTTATCAATTTTACGTTATGCCCTTTCAGGAATCGCCGGGGGCTCTAATATGGAACATGAGACAAAATCAAGTATTATGGAGATTAATTCAGGTGTAAAACTCTTTGAAAACCTTTGGTTAAACTAGTCCAAGGATAAGAATCTTGCATTTTCTCCGTTCTCAATTTTTGCTGCTCTGGGTATATTAGCATCTGGTTCAAGTGGTAAAACCTTGAAACAGATACTAGAGTTCCTCAATTATGAAAATCTTGACGATCTTAACCGTGTTAGTGCGCGTATAATCGAGGAACTAATTCAAGGTGAGATTGGTGTTAATGAAGAAGGTCCCAAACTATGTTTTGTCAGCGGCATTTGGGCCACAAACAGGTATGCCCTTAATCCTGTCTTTAAGGAGACAGTGATGGGAACATATAAAGCAGAAGTTGAGTCTGTTGATTTCGAACAGGTAAGATATACATAATAAATAGAGATCAGATCGATATTATATATGTTGTTATTCTTAGTTGTTTTCATATAATTTTAGAGCTATAACAATTGTTTGTGTTTTTTTTATGTAACAACTTTGATGTATGTAGAGCGAAGTAGCTCGGTCGAACGTGAACAAATGGGTCGAAAGAAATACAAATGGCTTAATTAAGGGCATCCTTACCGAGGGATCTATCGACAGCAAGACAGTGGTTTTAGCCGCAAATGCACTCTATTTCAAAGGATCATAGCAACCAGATCAATTTGATCCTGAACTAACTGATGAAGGAACAATCTATCTCCTCTGCGGAACACCAATTAAAGTTCCATTCATGTTTACGGAGGAAGAATATCTATATGTTTCATGTTACGATGACTTCAAAGTTCTTAAGCTCCCATACAGAACTTTTGAAGTGGCAGCTCAAAAGAAAGAAAAACGTCGCAAGATTGATAAGAGTAGTACTCAGTGTTTTTCTATGTACATAATTTTACCCGATGCACGAGATGGACTCGGTGAATTGATAGAGAAAGTGAGTTCTGATTCAGCTGGTTTCCTGGGTAGCTATCTCCCAACTGATAAGGTTGCAGTGGACAAATTCAAGCTTCCAAAGTTTAAGATTTCATTTGATTTTAAAGCAACAAGAATTCTAAAGGAGTTGGGGTTAAAATTGCCTTTCGATGCGGGAAAAGCAGATTTGACTGAGATGTTGATGATGGGTAGTGATGAATCCATTCGTATTTCCGAAGTCATCCATAAGTGTTTTTGTTGAAGTTGACGAAGAAGGAACTGAAGCTTCTGCTTATACGGAGGAATCGATTGACGACTCGTTTTGTTCTGGGGATACTCCTCCTCGTCCTCGAGGAATAGACTTTGTAGCATACCATCCATTCATGTTTATCATTAGAGAGGAAAAAAGTGGGGCAGTATTGTTCACGGGACATTTTCTCGATCCCCTGTTAGAATCATGAGTATTACTCCATGATTTAAGTTTTTTCGTTTTCATTTACATTTTAAATCGTCTTCATTTAAAATAACTATTAATTCTTCCCACCTCTATCAACTCTTGCAGTAGGAGTTCCTCCTTCATATGTACATAGTCACTGGAATGAATTGGTGCCCCATTATATGACTTCCTTCGGAAATGATGTTTCTTCCCTAAGCTCCCATCACTGCCATACCAAATGACCCCAACATAGCACACCTCATTATCATATATAAGTGTCTAAGTGTCAAATAACTGCAATGCAGGCGTCTATTTCGTGCGCAAACTATGGTTGGTTCCTTCATTATTTCACGCATAACAACAACGCTACAGCTTGGAATAATTAGCATGGCTGCACAGGATTTAAACAATTACACTAACACAATGTATATGTTTGTCTAACTCTTTGTTTCTTCGATGTATACGTAAATACTCTCTTGTTGTCTTTGAGGTATACAAGTAAAAGGCTACTAATTACTGCGACAAAATGATAACTAATATCCCTCTGCAACAAATTTAGTTTGATGGAAAGCCCCTACAGTAAAATGTAATTGCTCATTTAAATTCATGTTCCGCAGTACTTTGCCTCTGAATTGGATCTGGCCAGGAGGTATGATAACACATATAGCTGTCAAAGGTCATTAATTATCAACATACAGAATCCATAATTCAAATTCACTGCCATATATCTGCATTGTAGATCAAAATCTAAAATGCTTAATTACCGTGATAAATGCTGATTTCTAAAACAAAATGTTACTGTGGCCAAAGAGGAAGAAGATCTCACCAACAATATATTCCATAAGTGCCTAAACTCCTCTTTAAATAGACCCATCATTTCCTCTTCCCTTCACTTACCGCAACCCTAGTTTCGTAATAGGTTTCACATAACACTGATCATCCATCAATATACATCAGATTTTCTCCATGTCACATAACAACGATACTCCAAACCAGCCTACTACAGGTCGTTCGGTGAGTAACCATATTGCAACTCCAAAACTATTTTTTTAAAATATTTTTGCATGGTTCGAATGAATTGATTAGTGGAACTAAAATCTCAACTTTTTCAGAAATCCAGGGACCGTTATAAGCCTGATCTGTCTCGGATCCCATCGTTGAAGGATCATGTTTATCCCTTCCAGGTTTCCCTGAATTCCTATAGTCCAAGTGCTCCGCCTATCTTTCCTTGTCGTGCTGCTTCCCAGGCTTCAGGTCATCTAGAGCCTCGACAAAAGCAAAAAACTGATATGTGCTTTCCATCCCTCGTAGCTTCTTCGTCTAACAATCCAATGTTGAAGCGGGATTCCACATCAGTGATTGAGGGCCAAGCTTCATTCCAAGAACCTGGGGAGAAGGCAACGGATCCTCGTCATCCCTTTCTGATCCAACATTCCCCCTGGTTGGATCCTTCCCGTGCTAGCATCCTACCGATGAGGGGTGATGTCAATCCCTTAATAGACCTGAGTTCATTCTCAAGTGCTTCACCCCTATTTCCTCCGGTGTCCTTATCTGAAGGGGAGTGCGCTATACTTCTTAATCAAGCTGCTTCCCAGCCTTCAAATCATGTAGAGCAGGAACCAAATCAAAAAACTGAAATGCCCTTCCCGTCCATGGTAGTTACATTGTCTAGCAATCCATCACCGAAGCGGGATTTTGTTTCTGCGTTCGAGGGCTTAGATTCTTCCTTGCAAGAACCCGTGGAAGGGGAAATGATTCCGCAAACTCCCTGGTTCCCTGATTTGCCTATGGATTCTCATCCTAACTTTCAGATGCAGGAGTCCCTTGAACATTTCGACAATTCGTGCCAAGTGGTAATCCTGTTGTCAAAACTATTTCAGATGTTTTCCCTTTTCTTTCTGTGTCTATATATTCTAATAGTCGTGTTTTTCTGCAGCCTGATCTCCATGCCAAAGGGTCTTATGATGCTGGTAGTGAGACTCTGTTCTGGAAAGATGGGGAACAAAATCAAATAAACACAATTCTAGCATCTTTACAGGATGAACGGAGACTGAGGGAGCAAGCTGAAAAGGCACTAGAGGAGGAACGGCGATTGAGGCAGCTAGCTGATCAAGGGAGAGAAGGTATTTATTTATTAATAATTTGTTGTGTATTATTGTCTTGAACCCATTTTTTTCATAGGGTAGTGCCCTGTACTGATGCCTAATCTGACTGCATTTTGTAGCTGCTGTTCGGAGGGTGAAAGAATTAGAGGGGAAACTTTCTTCTGTTGTGAGAAAGTTGGAGCGAAGGCATGCTGACAATGATTACTTGGTGAGGGCTAATACGCGCTTGCAATCTGATGTTAAAAGAGCTGAGGAACACGCGCGAGCTCTCGAATATTATACAAAGGCTTTAAGTAAATGAATCTAATTTTCTTGTGTGAATTCTAAAATGATTTATGGTTCCCAATTTTTTTTGTATCATCTTTATGAACATGAATTAGTTTTTGAACTTTCAACTTTCATACCATGCATCAATTTTTGAAGTGGTTTTATATATTTTGTGAACCTTACTGGACCCGTATTAGTTCTATCGACAACTGCGTTTTTCGGGTATCAACGTTATTACTTGATAATGTTGTTAATTAGGATGAGACAATGGTGATTATTGTAGTGGTGGTGGCAATCCATGTGGACGATCTCTGGTTATTTACTGTCTTCCGTTCTCGGGTTTGTTTACATATACTACGACTGCTTCTCCTCACTACCATACCTAATGACACCACCCTAGCCCACAGATTGAGCTATTTTTGTATTTTGGGTCGTAGTTTTGGTACCTCTTCGTGTTTGGGACCATTTGTCTGTTGATGGTTTTTGGTTGCTTGACCACTTTTTTACATACCAGCTAGCCTGTCTATCACTCATAAATTGGTTCTGGCCGGCAGAATGAGACTTGTCAAGGGGCACTAAACAATCAAAATTCAAAATTCACTGCCATATATGTGCATTTAAAAACAAAATCTTAGTGTTGCAAAATAGGAAGAATATCTTACCAACAAACCATTAATATTTTTCCAATCACTTCTGAAAGCCAAATTCACTGAACCAATTTAATGTTTCTTTCCTTTTAGCCTCCTATGGGAACTTCAATGATATGCCATAAGTGTCAAAAACTCCCCTTTAAATACACCCATCATTTCCTCTACTCTTCACTACCAAAACTCAGGCAAAAACACAACTCTAGTTCTTTCATCGGTTTCACACATTTTGATTTTCTCTTCATGTCGAATAACGAGAATACTCCCTTCCAGTCCACTGATGGTCCTTCTGTAAGTAACAGTTCATCTCTAAAACTTTTTTTTTATTATTATTTTTGCTTCGTATGACTGAATTGTTTCTTGGAACTAAACTCTTTAACTTTTACAGCATTCAAGGCGTCCTCTGCATCCTGTTTCTGCTACGAACCCATCAATGAGGGACAATCAATTTAATCCCTTAGTGGTAAACCCTAGTTCCAGCCCTTCACCCCTTGTTCCACCGGTGCCTTTGTCTCAAGGGGAGCCGCATCAACCTGTCCTTCCTGCCAGTGCTGCTCCACAGCTCTCAATACGCCATTTAGAGCCTTGGCGTGCTTCGTCTAGCAATCCTTCATTGAAGCGGGATTTTGCTTCAGCATTTGAAGGCTTTGATTTTGCTTCTATTCTTAGACAATCCGTGGAAAGGGCCAGGGATACACAAGCTGATTGGATCCCTGATATCCCCAAGGATGCTCGTAAACGCTTTCTGATGCAACAATCACCTGAAGATTTCGAGTATCAGTGCCGGATGGTAATCCTATTGCCAGTACTTTCTCAAATGATTTCATTGCTTTTTATGTCTTTATTCCAACTAATTGTCGTGTGTTTTTGCTGCAGTTTGCTGTTCGTGCCAAGTGGTCCTACGATGCAATGATTGATAATGATATTCGGGCCATTCAAGCAGAGGAACAAAATCATGTTCTTCGCAACCAATTTGATACGATCCTAGCAGCTTACCGCAGGAATGCAGGGGAACAAAATCATGTTCTATGCTACCGATTAGGCAGAGCCCAAGCGTCTTTAGAGAATGAAAGGCGATTGAGGGAGCAGGCTGATCAGTCTCGAAAAGGTATTTAGTTATTCATTTGTTGTGTATTGTTTTCAAACGAAGTTTCACAGGGTAGTGCCCTAGCTGACTAGTAACCCCACTGCATTCTGCAGCCTCTGCTGAAAGGGTCAGAGCATTAGAGGGGCAACTGGCTGCTGTTATGCAAGAGCTGGAGCAGAAGCGTGCTAACATTGACCATATGCTGAAGGTTAATACCCCATTACAAGCTGATGTTGATGGAGCTTTTGAACATCCGCTGAGGGAATAAAATGCTAGTATGGAAGTTTCAAAGTTCAATATATGGATGACATATCATAAAAATACCCTAAATAAATGATATTGAATGAAATTATTTTTATTGTTTGATCTCTAAAATATGATTTATGGCTCGGAATTTATACTCCCAGTACTCTCGAATATGTCTATATTATCCGAAGGTTTCGAATTCCAATTTAGTTTTGCAAATTTCCAGCATGAGACGTATTTGAATTTACAAGTTACCATATTAAATAGTTCGTATCAAATATCAATTCTCTAAGGCGTTTTTATGCTTTTAGAATATTACATACACCTATCTAAGCTATATAACATCAACATACATGTTATTTGTTGATGTAATATTCATATAGTCTGACGATGCTGACGGGGCTTTTGCGCTCGTGGAATAATTAAAATGCTAGTACGAAAGTTTCAAATTTCAAAATATGATGACATATCATAAAAATACCTCAAAAAATTATATTAAATAAAAATTCCTTTTATTATTTGATATCTAAAATATGATTATGGTCCGAAATTTATACTCTCAATACTATTGAATCTGTCCATCTTATCCGAAGGTTTGGAATCCCAATTTAATTTTACAAATTTCTTTGCCTAAAATGTATTTGAATTTACGGATAAACATATTAAATAGTTCGTATAATATTTAATCATGTCATCACTAATCTAAGTCGTATACCGTCAACATGCATACTATTTACCGATTACATTGGGTCATAATATTATACTCGTCCTTTTCCATCAACAAAAAACCCAACAAAATAAATTGTACAAAAAAACCCTTTTGACATAAACTGTCAAAACTACCTTTCCAGTTTAAATCACCCACCAAAAACAATAAATAACCCCACCACCAATTCCTATTCTCTTCTCTACGTCAGACGAATGCCGATCCACCACTAGCAAGCACAATTAGCAAGCAACAACATCACCAACAACCACTGTCATCACTCGCAGCAAAACAACCACTCATCACCAACCACCACTAGCACCACTGCCACCAACCGCCACCCCCAATGCCAGCGAATAACACCAGCGTCAACCAGCAACACCACCCCCCAGCACCATTACCAAATACTCTCAAAATGCGCAAAAAATGAAATTTTGCCACACCAAAACCTTCATCGCCACCGCCGACACCAATATCAACACCGCCACCGCCGCCACCACCACCATGGACGTTAACAGCACCAACATCATTTCCACTGCTAATACCAGTGCCACCCCATCGCGACCACCATCACCAACACCATTACCAATCACCACCATCACCTACCAACAACACCACCAGCTTAACATGTAATTAATATATATATCGAAACCAAATTTGGTTACAACATTAAATTGTCATTATTTCACTAATAAGTTTTGTTCCAACATTAATTCATTGTTCTACCAAAAATAAAATGTTGGTTTCAACGTTGTTTAATTTTATAAAATTTATTTCTGAAAATGCGGGTTACCAAAATACACAGCCGACTTTTTGTTAGGCAACCTG
Source organism: Papaver somniferum (assembly GCF_003573695.1). Taxonomy (NCBI): domain Eukaryota; kingdom Viridiplantae; phylum Streptophyta; class Magnoliopsida; order Ranunculales; family Papaveraceae; genus Papaver; species Papaver somniferum. The sequence goes on from NC_039362.1 coordinate 216,661,044, forward strand.
AATGGACTAAACTCAAATACAATTTCGAGACTTACAACTTAATGAATCTCAATCAGGAATTATATGAAGAATTTATATCTTTCTCTCTAAAAATCCATATGTTAACGGATACGAGTCTGTGAACCTGATTATGTCGTGAGAGTACTTGGACGATACCAAAGACCAATATCCAAGATCAATCAAGTCGTATCCAACTATTAGGATGGACTTATCTACTTTGTTTGATTTACATACAACTTGTGATATTATAAAGATAAACAATATAATGCGGCAAAAAAAAACACAGACACCAAAAAATTTGTTAACGAGGAAATCGCAATGTAGAAAAACCACGAAACCAAGACCGGGTAAAAGTAGTTGAAATCGTTCCTCCCGGTCCTACTAGGTCGGGGAGCGAGGAGCAGTACGTTCGGACTTGGAAATCACCAAAACTCGGTCTAATACTCGGAATCTATTTATTAAAGACTTATATATTGCTACTCATAAATCATGATTCATACCTAATTAAAATAAAAAAATTTAACACTATCATGTAATTAAGTGTGTAATATTATTATATTAAAGGTATTTATTATGTATTTAGATGTTTTTGTATTTTATAATTCCCACAAGAGGGTTTACAAAAAAAATTCCTTTCTGATTTAATTATGTGCAAGGCTAACTCGGAAAAATCGTTAACTCGTTTTGCTTAAAAGTCGGTCCAAATCGGCAACATCGTCCGCCTTAATCACTAAAAATCAGAAATGGCCTGAAAATCGGCAATCGCCTCTGTCATATAGCTTGTAGCGGTTACTCGGTGAGTAATTGACCTTGGAGAGCGATTTTGATTTCAGTGGTCCATATTTGAATACCACACTGTATTAAGCCACTACAGACTTTAGACTATTATCGATACTTTGGACTGGAATGTAGTTGAGAACGAATTAAACCTTCACAGAAATTCACTTGCAGTCGCGCTTCTTACGCCTTATGAATCTCGGAAGACTCTGCGCAATTGGTTCCCTTAGATGACGTCCTTTATTGCCTAAGAGTTGTTTCAACTCAATGGAAGACTGTAAACCAATCTTCTTCCCACAGATAATCCTATGTGCGATTTCGATTTGATCAAAGATCAAGGTGAGATAGGAAATCGGTTGCAATAGACAAAGTCTAGCAAACCTCAAAATCATGTACTTACGACTTCCTAAGATAATACTAGATTATTATTCACCTCATAAGTAATTCCTACCCCGATTTTAACAAAGAATTGTTATAAAGGAATATACCTATAGAATCACAAAGTCTGAGATGAAGAAACTTTGTGATTTCTATTTATCTTTCCTAATTGGAGTGAGACTCAGCAATCAGTAGCAAGATCAGGATACACGAACTATCAAGATAAAGATAACAAACCTGGCTTCACGAATGCCTAAGCAAAATCTTTTTAGTCGGTAAACCCTAAGGATTTGAAGAAGAGGGTGACTCTAGTTTACAACTAGGACACAGAAGAATAGTGTCATGGATTCAAAAATCCAAGTTGTTTGAGGTTCTCCTTATACGGACTTTCAAAATCAAAGGTTAATTTAGATTTAAGTTAAGGTAGCTTTGGATCAAGCAATCAATATCCACCGTTAGATGAATCTTTGATTTGATATTAGCGCGACAAAATATACACTCTGGTTAGGATGAGCCGTAACTCGACCCTGTACAAAGACTTTTTCATGAAAGGTTAGCCAAACTATCCAGATGAACTATAAGCTTAACCATTTTGAAAAGACGAGGGGTACCCAAATACACGAAAATCTTTTAAATATCCACTTATAATTCCTCTTACCAAAAGTGATCGTCTATGGACAAAGTCGGGACAATGTAACAAATCGGTGTTCACACTTTGTGTCATTGTCTATGGATACGAGATCGAGAAAACACGACTACCAAAGTGTGATTACTTGATAATAGGTTCGGACTTAACCAGACTCTATAGGATCACTATCAAGTAATGCAGAGTTAACGTTTGTGTATTTTACTTCTAATTATAATAAAAAAAATTATAATTACGGAAATAGAAAAGTAAAAAACACAGTAAGATTTTGTTAAACAAGAAAACCGACAATGCAGAAAAACATCGGGACCTAGTCCATAATTGAATATTCTCAAAATTAAGCCGTTATACAAAATCTAAACCAACTTCGTATAATTGTGCCCAAGCAACTACCCCTAGTTCATTTAGTTTCCTCAATATTCATGCGCTTCCGACTTCGATGAGTGCATTCACTTGAACAATTCCTTTGGGTCGTATTCCAAACAGTAAAGGAACAACAAATATGTTTGGTAACAACTCTATTGATTCTTTGTTTCAAATAAGTCTTAAGTCATATGAAAAGGCTCCTCTAATTAATCTAATAAACTTCTTTTCGTGGGTTAGATCAATTCAATCTCTATTACTAAAGTAATAAGATTAGGATCTGTAACAATCAAAATAGATCTCAAGAGAACTATTAGGTGTTACCAATCTCCCACAACTATCAATCGAATAAATTTGATTCTATTTGGATCCCATTTGATCAAGTTTTTTGCACCAAAGATATGAAAACCAAATAAGAAATATTTTTTGTCTTCAAATCTTCTTTAATCTTCAATTAACACCTGAAAAACAGCACTTGAATCTCTTGTGATAAATCATGCACAGAACAAAGTCTGTTAATAGTGGATTATCACAAGATGTCTTTAGATCTACAAACAGTCTAAATATCCCGTCAATACTTCGATCTAGTTTGAGTGAATCTTATATCAGAAGATAAGATTCTAAAGTATAAACAAACTAGGTGCAATCAAAATTTCAACAATTGTTAGTCAATCAAATCAATCAAAAACTAATAACACTATAATTATCTAGTTTCCCACCAACGGTGCTCGAAGAGCTTCTTGATACCACAGAATTCTTTAAACGAGCGGTCATAAGAGATTTCGCCTATTTAGGGTACTTTCCTCTCCGAATAGACGGCTCCACCAGAAACAACAAAAAGATGAAGTTTGCCTGGATCTTAGGATATTTTGCTAGAAATGCAAACTTAGGTATTTATAGACTAAAATTGTTTGGAAACCAAGGAATTTCCAAAAACCGTAAATATTCTCAAGATATGCAATGAATAACAAAATTCCATTTTCCTAATTCCAATAATTGCTTGTCCAGAATTTCCGAAATCCCTCAGTAGAAAATCTCCAATAAGTAAATGCACATTACTAATTATTTATTTTTTAGAGAGCATATAAAACTAAAAACCTTAATTAAAAGATTCTCAATTTATTTCGGCGCAAGATCTCCTTGAGTACTAAGGAATATCTTTGAACAATAAAATATAAGAGTTAGCGTACGTGTTCAAAGTACGTGGACATCTCTTCTTTTTAAATCCTGTTTCATATTTACGTTCTTGGAATTGATTATACCACACTTCCAAACAAGTTTATAATAGGTTCATCTGTATTCCAAGACAACTATGTGATTGATCTAATATCAAATCATAAGCATGGGTTCAATCAGTTCTACCAATCACTAGGATCGGTTATACCCTAATATGGAAACACTTGTGATCGTTCACACAAGTTCCCAGGAACAGTTATATCAGTTACCAGGACCGGTTACCATATTCTCGTTGTATTGCTTGTGCACCGTCAAAATAGTTACTAGGATCGGTGACACCAATTGCCAGGATCGGTTACACCAATTACTAGGACCGGCTACACCAATTACAAGGATCTATTAAACAACTCTTTTGTGATCGGTCACACCAATTACAAATATCGATCATACCATCTCATGGTGATTACTTAGGATCGGTTACACTAATTAATGAAAACTAGTCATACAAAATCATAAGTTATGCATTGTGATTAGTAGTACCAAGATACATAACAAAGTTACGATCGGTTCTACCATCTCACACATATTGGTAATCGAAATATCTGCAATGAATAACTGTACCAATAAGCCTAGCGACTTTCCTTTCGATTCATAAAACAAGTTCATGAATGTACTTCCTTTAAACAAATGTAAAACATTGTTTCCTAGGATGAAATATTCACCATAACCCATTCACATAATCATAACAGCAATATAAGATTATGTCTATGTCATATCTACGAAGTTCAAAAGATAAGCGTTATACTTCGTAATCTAATTCCCTAATACTATGATCATATGATCATGTATCACTACTAGAGTAATATATTCATTCACATCTTTGCAATAATGTTTTCAATATAGCATGACTTGAAAGATACATGAGGAATTAAATAATTCAAGTCAATATTAATAACCTCGAGAGGAAGGATGATGTGGTCATTGTAGTTCGCTTCTTCTTCACTTTATTTAGGTCTTCAGAGTAATACTTGTATGTCTCAACATTCCTAGACTCTCTAGTGTAACCTAAAAGAAGTTGTCTCTAGTAAATAATCAAGCGACTCTTAGATGAGTTTTGACACACTAAAATATGACAACCAAACTTGGCATACCAACGCTTGGTGGGTTCAACCGAGCTATGCTCTAACACATTTTCATGTAAAACTTTAATACTTAATCTTGAGTCACAACCATAGGTTATAATATGATCAAATATGTCTATATATTGGTTTTAGAGAGTCGTTCAAATGTTGATTATCTTATAGAAATAATTCTGATGCATCTGAAAATATTCGAAAGGGTGAGTACTTGTACCTGGTACGTGTACTTACTTTCAGTTTTTGAGTATTTTTGTCATAGTATGTATACCGGGTTTGTATACCCTTAAGAAAAAAATGGGTTCAGGAGTCGACAGATCTTTTCCGATTTTCATATTAGGTATGTGTAACATGTTGGTTCAGGAGTCAACAGATATTTTCCGGTTTGCATACTAGGTATTCATACCATCCTGGTTCACGAGTCAACTAACTTACTAAGGTATGCATAACAAGTATGTGTACAAAATGTCGTTGCCGAAAAATAGCTACACTGGTACGTGTACTGGGTACATGTACTGCGACTCGTACCTATAATAGTCTCACAAGTATGTAATTTGGTACCTGTACTGTCCTGTATCCATATTCACAATAGTTTTTCATCTTTCCAATAATCAATTTAAAACATTCTCGAATAACATCAATGACGCATACCATTGTTCCAGGATATTTTCAAATGATAATCTTGAATCAAGGTTTAGGTTATAAATAAGTATGAACAAATATTCCTAAGCTTACATATTTCGAGAATAATTAACAAGATAAACTTGACTCAAAATTCTTGTTGTGCATGCAATAATCTAGTTAGTCACGCAACATAGTATCATAGATAGAAAGGTGAAAAAACTTGATTAATAAGTGGTCCAGTCTTCACTTACCTTTGTTGATGAAGTTTTCCAAAAGCTTCGGTTGATCTTGTCCTTCAAATGGTAGAACACAGTGATGTCTAGTACTCAATTACACACTCCTATACTATTTCGATACTTGACTAATTGTAGACTACTAATCAAGATGTATTTTTGATCAACTAAATTTGACAACAAGCTTGAGATATCAATACTTGTGAGTTCGACCTACCAATGCTCTAACAATCTTCCCCTTTGCCAATTTTAGTGACAAAACTATCAATACAAATTGATTACAAAATAAAGATTCAAAACTCTAGAATCCATCATGCTTTATTTCCTTGGTTCTCCTAATTCTTCGTTACTTCAAGTTTCCAATGATTCTGAACGTGTTCAACTCAGCATCTTTGTTGTTGAACATCCGTAGAGATAACAAATTTGAAAACAGGTATTCTCAATCGCCATTATATAGAAACATAGTATTATTATCTTCTCTAAAGTTCAATTTATCACAACTATGAAGTAATACTACAGTAATATGTTTCTCTCCTTTAGTCAATACTTACATATTTTGGATAATAGGTGAAACCTATATATAGATGTTGATTCATTCCCCCTTACATAATAATCCGTAAACCATATGTATGTAGTAATTAATTCTCCCCCTTTTTCTCAATAAAAATTGGCAAAGGAACAAAAATAATGAGATCATAATGAATTCTAACAAAATATACTTTAAGACGAAAGAAACACATATCAACTTTAATTTAGATGATTTTACAGATTATAAAATACTTAGTGGCTCAACTAGAAGATTTAATATACAATCATCCCCTGTAAATTCCACAGCCACACACTCCACAAAGATATAGCAATTAAGCACAAGTTCATAATAAAGAACTCTCCCGATTTGATGTGATTCCCAGGAGAACTACATGAGTGACCTTACTTTCATAAAAACAAGGATTTTGTCGTACATTAATAAATCACATGGATTTGTATCCTAAACATCGATATAAATTAAACTAAACTCCAGTTAAGAACAAGGAGACAATTTAATCGATTGTACTCAACATAAGAAAATCTTACGGAGTTTGATAATGCAGTAATTAGACAAGGGTGTGACCATGAGTAGATCAATACTGCAAAAATTCTCACATAGTTTTTTCTACTTTTAGTGTATAAAACTTTATAGATTTAACTTTTGAGCATATATGAGATATCAGTTCAATTCACATAAAGTAAAGGAAACATATATCTCATAAAGTAAATACTAGTAATATTTAAATAAATAAACATAAAAACATGCAAGAGGAAAATCGTTGGAAATAGATTGTATACTCACAATATGTGTTATACCAAACCCTAGTCATCCTTATCGAACACAAGAATGAATTGTTACATGAAGGTTTTTAGTACCTAAACGCAAAA
>NC_039362.1:216667830-216688291 GCF_003573695.1 Papaver somniferum
AAAAAAAACACTAGATTATTCCAGACTCTTCATTGGTATTGAGACCTTTGAATTTGTCATCAACTGTATCCATGAGATCTTCAAAGAGAATATCCTCATTGAGAAGATCATGTATACAAGATTTTATGAGAACAAGTTCAGCAGAAACTTTTTTCAACTCAGTTCGTAACATGTCTAGACCTTTTAGAGTTTCAAGCAGTTCTATTTTTGCTTCCTCAAATTGTTTAAAAAAATCATAAACAACATTAGCAGAGATCATCTCTTGACGCTAAACATCCTGATGATCATATGAAAATACCAGGAAGATCATCTCTTCACGCTAAACAACATTAGCAGAGATCATCAATTCAACAACTTCGTCATTAACCAGATTTCTCTTCTTTCCTCTTGTTTAAATACATCTCAACAGTTACTAGCTTATTATATGCTTTCAAGAATTCGTGACATAGAAGACATGCTTAGTTGCAGAATTCTTTGGGTGATAATTTCTCAACACAAGTTAGGGTATATAAACAAGATAGCGAAGGGTATTTCCTAGGAAATGGTGGGTTCCTGACTTTTCCTAGAAAATTGGGTATTGGACGGAAACTCAAAAAGAATCTCTTAGGGTACGCAAACCATCGTCCATATATTGTTTTCCTAATTAAGACTTTTCCTAGGAAACAAAACATTTTTAGAGAGCACAAAATATTTGTAAATACTACAATTTTCTACATTTTTCTACGATATATACATTCCATCTTGAACATCAATACATTCTTATCTAAATAAACGAGTAAGTTTAGATCACAAAAACATTAATACTCATGTAAGGAGGAATTATCATTGAATGCTTTTCCTTTTAGGAGCCTGGATCAACGTAAATTTTTAGTAATCTTGTCCGATTGAAATAACCATAGAAATATGTAGAGGTTGTGAAACAACAAGGATTATAACTCATCATTCATAGTACTATTTGAGACAAATAACATACATGTTATACGATAAACCGTTTCCAACATGATTTTTATGGATAAGGTTCCACGACTTGTGACTAGCTTGCACAAGGGAGAGCCGAACTCTCACCAGAGGGATTATGCTGACAATTATCCTTTTTAATTTTTACCTTTTCATTTTGCTGAGAAAATTCTTTTTGGACACGAAAAGTGATCATAGAATTTATTGTCATCATGGAAAGAGACAGGATTAGAATCCTTACCTGATTGTATGGAACAAGATGATAGTTTATCAATGAGATCTTTATTTCTTGTAATGATCAAATTCATGTTAGCTTATTGGATCTTTTCATTGATGACTACATCAATTTTCTCAAGAGGCACATGAGTATCCTTACGAACCCATATTTGTGATGGATTTTCAGAGTTCTTCTTTAACCGATTTTGCGTACTACATTTTTGACTTGTTCGAACATTCGTGGACCAAGCAGAACTGACACTCCTATAAGCAAATTTGCCTGAATGTGTTTTTCACCCCAAGTGGTTTAGACACTCGAATATAAATCACACCTTTCATATTTAAATTTAAGGTATTTTTGAGACGACCAAACTGATACTTTTTCAAACTCAGTTTACACTTTCTTTGAACATGTTCTTTGGTGTTGCAATAAAAGCACACTTTCTGAGTTTTAATGAAATCAGAATAAGTAGTCTTATCATCCTCGTTTTGTGAAGAACACTTTCTAATTAGAGACACAGTTTTTCCTTGGTAATAGGAATTTAATGTTCATCTCAAGAAAAAGTACCAGTACATTGGTTATCAGTTTCTGAAGGCGATTTTGTTAGCTTATCCTGAACAAAAATTATACTTACTTTTTCTAACTCATCGGCCTTTTCAGAAGCTAAAATCATGGTAGATTATTTGGATTTACTATCGCAATGTGGAGTAGTATTGTTACTCAACAATCGTTCAATTTCTAAGGCCTTATCTTTGAGTTTATCCTTGAGCGAATTAATTTTCAAATTCACTTCACCTTGTTCCTCATTAAGAATCCCTGAACTACGAAGCGTTAACAAAAATTATGTTCACTAAAACCGGATCGTACTTGTATGCATGTCTTCCTGAACTTTCACCATACCTCAAATTACTAACTAGGTCTCTAAGTCCAGTACTACTCTTAACCCGGTCGTGGAATTATTGTCTGAAACAACCACAACAAAAGAACTCTTCGAACAAGTAACCTGAGTACGAAAATAGTGAGCACCATATTCTCTACAACCAAACGGAGAAAAAAAAAACACGAGGTCCAGAATATCCTAGGAAAAATAAAATAGAATTATTCATGAATTACGAATTGTTTACTGAATTTCCATCCACACAAAATGAATAATACTCGTACATTTACCACCTCGAGTTTTCTTCACACCTGAAATTGCTAATTAGTTCTTATTTCTACTCTGGATTGAGGAGTTATTGTCCAAAAAAAACTAAGGGTGTACAGGAACCGAGTCGAAAAACCGGACCATGCCGGAACAGGTGGAACCGTACCTGATTTTGTACCGAACCGAGGAATGGGCTACATGTACCGGTTCAAAAACTGAGAACTGGTCTCTAGGGTGTACAGGTACGCGGCCCTAGTCATGTCCCGTCCCGTCCCGTTTGTACCGAATAATACTGACCATTAGATTTGGGGATTTAATCTAAGTATTTTTGCGGATATGCTGATGGTAGAGTTGATCATCCCAACCCTCACAATAAGAGACACTTTCGTCGTCGGCATAGAAGCTTTTAACACCTAGTTTTTCTTCCTCCTACTCCTCGGGCATATCGCTGTCGTGATTTTTGGATAATTCAATGTTGCTGGGTATCTTCATCTCCTCCTCCTGGGAGGACCTCTCCTCGTCGGTAATTACTTGTGGATTAGTCTCCATTTTATCTCTTGAACTGTAATTGTCAGAGTCACAGCAAACGATCTCCTGAGATTTCTCGTGTTGTTCACTATCATCCTGTGAACTTGGACGATCATCAGAGTCACCAAGCAGGATATCCGGATCTAATAGAACACTTTCAGCTGCAGGACAATGAGTAACAGAGTTCGCGTTATATCCTTGAGAGACGAACTGAGCATCAGGATTTGAGCATCCATCATTATTGTTGTCTACTTCAGCATCAGTACCGACTGGCACCGGAACCGCCCCTGATACCGTACTTGTTCTGAATGGTACTGGAACCGAAGTAAAAGGTACAGGTATCGTTCCAAAAATTAAGAACCGAGACTTGGAAGGTACAGGTACTTGGCCTCGGCGAGAACCGAACCGAACCGTACCGTGTGCACCTTTAAAAACAACCATAAAAAAAAAAAAAAAAAACTCTTTAAAGCAGTGACCTTGAGTTCAAAATTCATCAACACTATAATTTTTACAGCCATTAAAAGGAAAATAAAAAAGCGCCATCCCGGATACTTCCTGATCACTTAACTATAGTACTACTCGTGGTACATTCTAGTATTGTTCCTAGCAGGATGGCCCGGACGGACGCAATTAAAAAAATAACCGTATATTACTAAGTGAATAGCTTCAATGGGACATATGGTGCTCTTTTCCACCCGAGATTTAGGACGTCCGCTTTTGGTAAAGCCATGAATCGGTACACTTCAATTCCCGCATTAGTCCCATCTTCTTTGCTGATGGTTTTGATCCGACCTTCAGCATTTTCAGCTCAACAGTCAAAATCTGATGCATTTCAAGGACAGTGCTATACGGACCCGGCTTTTTACACAACTTTATTACATCCTATGTCGCGTTCACATTTACCGTTGATCTCCTCCCACCCGAACCTGAACCTACCAGGAAAAACAGAAAGGGCCGTTTTATGGAATGGACCAACCAAAAATTGACATATAATCGGTGTCAACTTTTGGTGTAAAAAAACAGTGTCACATCGCTGTCACTACAAAGTAGTATAACCGAACTACTGCGTGACTCACATATTCGGCACACAAAAAGAGTCAGATTTTGATTTTTATTTTGGCATCAAATCAAAAGGTACTTGCAACTAGCCAACTATACAAAATATTTAATACCACTACTAGGCACGAGCATTAATTTCTCATCAGGACGGATGGTAGCATGCAAGTCACACCATGTCCTGCCTACACAATTAATTGATGACCCAAATAAATGTCATTGTCAAACCGGCCTGCCTACTCGACTCGTCGCCTAAACCCTATCGTCTAACATCTAAACACGAAGAAGGCAAGGAGCGGAACAGTGGTGGGGAGTCGAAGATTATTTTGCAATAGTTCGTGCCAAATTGAATAACATAAGATATTGATTTTTCTATTCCATTATAATGCTGGCGTTTTTAGGGGCCACCTCAAAAAATTTAGGGGCCATCAATTTATACCCATCCAAAGACTCTAGTTAAGGGGTACCCTATATGATATTGAAGTTACATAAATGCCCTTCTGGTAAAACTGTATAAAAACCAAATCAAAAACAATTATATTCGTTTCAACTCTTCTTCTTCCAGTTTCATATTATCTTCCGATTGTGGAAGAAATTTTTTTTTCCTCGTTCAACCGAAACATCGCCGCGAATCGTAAAATCAAAACATCGTCGATTCGATTATAAAACAATGGATAAGAGAAATGAAACCCACAGACCTAGAACCAAAAATGTTGCTCGGGTATCGATCCAAACATTGGAATTTTAGCAAGAAATAAAGAAATTCTTGCTGCAAATGAAGAAGAACGCGAAGAACGCGAAGAACAAGTACCCGGCAATGTAGTCGGTGGTGGCGATTCCGAGACTCAAACACTTCATCAACTTCAAATGGCCCCAATTAGGTAAGAATCTATCATTTTTGGGGTTTATTTCGCTTTAATTCGTCGAATCGAGAAAAAAAAAATTATAGGGTTTTCGGTTATTTATCCAGATTCGGACGCTATGCATGCTCATTTACTTCCGAATGTAGTCGTGTTCTTCATTTTTCAAGAACATCGACAGTATTCGGGAGAAAGATTTGATGATTATCTGCCGAATATTGGTGGAGATATCTTCCTGGATACAAATTGCTAATAATCGGTAGTTTAATGAATTTTTTGGCTACCGAATACATTTAAGTAGACACAAAGTATTCGGAAGAACACTCACTACCGAATGTATATATTGAAAAAATCTCAAAATTTCTGATATAGGAAAAATCCCATTTTGGGGCCAGTATTCATTCGGAAGACAATATAATGTTTTATACCTCCGATTGTGTAGGATAAAATTTTAGAGTTTCTGAACTCCAGTTGATGAATATTCGGTTGTAAACATGTTTAGTTATATTCCGATTGTTTTTCATTCGAAAAAAATATGTGTCTTCTTACTTCCGAATTTGTACATTCGGGTTATAGTTGTGCACTTTGTCTTCCGATTGTGTAGGATGAAAAATTTACAGCTTCTGAACTCCAATTGATGTACAGTCGGTTGCAAATATGTTTAGTTAGCTTCCGATTGTTTTGTATTCGGGAACAATATGTGTCTTCTTACGTCCGAATGTGTACATTCGGGTTATATTTCCATACTTTGTCTTCCGATTGTATAGTTTGTAAATATTGTTCCTTTCTTTGTTGTTTAGACAAAGTCGAGAAGGGAGGAAGAAAGTGACAGCTAGTGCTAGGAGGGAAAGGAGTGCCAAAGATAATTCAGGTGCTCAACAAAGCGAATAAGAACGAAGCAGTCAACAAGGAGTGCAACCAACTGTTGAACAACAAGGCAGTGAACAAGGGGTGCGACCAAGTGTTGAACAAGCCGCTCAACAAAGTGCAGGACCAAGTGTTGAACCAGTTGATCCAGTGGCAAGAGTAGAAGAAGAAGGACAACCAAGTGGTACCCAAAAAGCCAAAAAAGGAAAAGATGTTGTAAGGAAGGATATTGCTAAGAAAGCATCACATCTTGTCCCCCAGCACTTGAAGAAGAAGGGTATTCCAGCAGGCACAATCCTTGAACTACCAGCGGATGGAGGAAAATTGCTATTTGGATACAAAGACTCATGGGCCAGAGAAATATATGAAACCGAGGTAATAAATTACTATTTTTTATTAATGTATTGTCTATGTGTTATATCGTAATACTTGTATCAAGGATTTTTTTATGTACTTTAATAGGATCATCAAGATGCGGTCTGTCTACTCAAACCTACCGCCGCACCAACAAAAATGCTTGCGTGGCCTTTATCCGGTGAATGTGAAAGGTTCAAGACAATTGTTGCCAACTCGGGGTTAGCTAATGCCGCCGAGAATTCATTGTTGGAACATGATCGTGTGGCCATATCGGCGTTCGTGGAGAGAATGTATCCTGAGACCGATACTTTCCATATGCCGTTTGGGGAGATGACGATCACCCCGGATGATGTTGTGCAGATTCTTAACCTTCCCGACCAAGGCACAGCTGTGAAGTTTAACTACACAAAGCAGTTAAGTTGGGCAAAAATTTATTCTCTAACTAACAAGTGCTTAGGTTGGGATGAAGAGACAACAACAACAGAGTTTAGGAGGCATGCCAGTTATAGAACAAGACAGATCAACATTACAGCTTTGATGAATATGTTCCGAGGCACCTTGGAGAAGGAAAAGAACGGAACGTTAACTGATGAGCAAGTGAACCACGCTGCCACTGCATATCTCCTCTGTGTATTGGGATGTGTCATATTCCCCAATACTTCTGGCAACCGGATCGACGCCAACCTTATACAACTTGTGGATCCTCTCCATGAAGTCGGTGACTATTCTTGGGGCACGACATGCCTAGCATTCTTGATGGAAGAGTTGAGAAAGGCGTCGAGGCTAGGAACCTGCCAAGTTGCCGGGAACGTGTCTCTATTGCAGGTTTTTTCTTTAACTCTATAACTCACTCTATAGTTATTCGGTAGACAATACATATGATGCATATTCATAACTCAAAAGAACGCATATTCGGTAGGAATTGATCCATCTTATTTTCCGAATGTTTGTTATTCGGTGGCTAGGTACTTAGTTTTATTTACGATTATATATAATCGGAAATATGTTTTTGATATTACTACCGAATATACAGGCCAGAAAAACTAGAGGTTACTGAACTCCAAAGGACGCATATTCGGTAGGAATTGATCCATCTTATTTTCCGAATGTTTGTTATTCGGTGGCTAGGTACTTAGTTGTATTTCCGATTATATATAATCGGAAATAAAGTTTGGAAATTACTACCGAATATACAGGCCAGAAAAACTATAGGTTACTGAACTCCAAATGACTCATATTTGGTAGGATATGATCCATCTATATTTCCGAATGTTTGGTATTCGGCGGATAGGTATTCAGTTTTATTTCCGATTATATATAATCGGAAATAAAGTTTGGAAATTACTACCGAATATACACAATCTATTTACTAAAACTTGGTTTCTTATGTATATAGGCATGGATCTATGACCACTTCCCTATCCTGAAGTTGGCCGGAGAGAACCCGGGGTGGTGCAAAGGTACTCCTAGAGGAACAAAGTATATATTTGAAGACAACCGTTCTAGGAAAAAAGAGCAGCAGTTGATTCGCATGAGGGAGATTTTGGACCAATTGAAGGCCTCGGACGTATGCTTTGATCCATACAAGGAAGATCGATCCAGTGGGCATATAAATGTTCGGTCAGACTTGTCCCTTTATTTTGGACCATTGTGGAACCCCACAGGATATGTGATGTATAACCCCTCTAGGGTGATGCGACAACACGGGTATATACAACATCAACCCCTGGAGAAAATGGGGGATTACTACAAATTTGAGTTGGAGTTGTGCTCTTCTAGTGGTGATAATCTCACGATTGTTCACACAGGCCCACCTACTGTTCTTGATAACTGGGATAAGAGGAATGACTTCATTATCGACACTGGTAGACGAAGCACCCGAGGTGATGAAAATTCTCCAGACTATATGAGTTGGTATAACAAGGTATCACATCCTTTGGTTATCCGTGAAATCAAATCCAACACTACTGCGGCGGGTTCAAGTTATAATTGTATCATCAAAGACAAACCAGCTGGTTATGATAGACTGGTGCGTGTTCTTATATTTTTGTTCATTTTATATTATTCCTATAAATCTTAGGTAATTACCGTTTGATGTTATGTCATTACGTATAAAAAACAGGTGAATAGGTTCAAGCATGTTTCCAAAATGTTAATTGCATGCCTGAAGAGCGGAGATCCCATGCCAGCTGAGAAGATCAAAGAGGCTAGAGAACTAGTTGATAATATGGATAACGAACATTATGCTGCCCAGTTTGGGGAGAAAGTCACGAAGAGGCATCAGCCCAAGGTGGCAGTATCAAAGACGGGTAAAAGAACTCGAGCTTCATCGAGCGCTGAAGCTGCTCCAACTGAAGGTGCTCAAACCCGTGGTCGTGCAGGACTGGGAGGTAGTCACGGTCGTAAAGTAAAGAAGAGCAGATAAATGACAATGATTTTTGTTGTACATTCGGAAATTTGTTTGGGTAACTAAGTTAGACAAGTTCAAATGACAATGATTTGTGTGGTATATTCGGATGTTTTGATAACTAATTTAACTTCCGATTATTTCAAAGACAAAATTTGAAAAGTATAAGTTTTTCCAAATTCTGATTTTTGGGCCATCGTACATTCGTAACTTTACAAAAAAATTATCCTCCGAATATCACAAGTACAAAACAAACCACGCCATGGCTCCAGGTGGTTCAAAGAGCCAATATTGAAGGTTAGACAGAAGCTTAATTAATCAGAAAACACTAA
The DNA here is from genome assembly GCF_003573695.1 of Papaver somniferum. Taxonomy (NCBI): domain Eukaryota; kingdom Viridiplantae; phylum Streptophyta; class Magnoliopsida; order Ranunculales; family Papaveraceae; genus Papaver; species Papaver somniferum. The sequence continues at coordinate 216,676,556 of NC_039362.1, forward strand.
TAATACAGATCCATTTTTTTATAATCGATCAATTTCATTCTTGAATTCATCATGCTTTGACTTCTTCCAGCTTCTTCTCTTCTTTTTCGATCTCAAAAACAGAAACAGGGAAAGATCTTGGCACTACTAGGATCATCAATAAAAATCTCAGAAAGTCTAACCCAGATCAAAATCTCTTTACTCTTAACACCAGTCAATTTCTTCATCTTGTAATTCTCAACGAACGTTGTTACTTCAGTACCATAAGATACAGATTTTCCAATACTCTTAAAATAATGAGTTTTCTGCTTCTTCTGTCTTAGCCAAACAAACCCAGAGCTTCTATTGTATCCAACCTCTGTTAAATCATCTAATGGAAATAAACCCTTTGGTAATGAAATCTCACCTAGCAATTGAAGAGATTTTTCCTTGCAGATTTCGTCTCCAGTTTATACTTCTACGTTTCCCTGTGAGTCTCAATCATCTGAGAAGTCATCTATTTTTTTTATGAAATTGGGTTTTCAGAAACAGGGGATCGAAGAAAGGGTGTTTGGGTTTTCTGGGTTTTGCGTGATTTGGGGAAGAAAAGAAAGATGAATTTATAGAATCGCTGATCATGCAGTTACTATAATGCCCTTGGGAGAAGATTCACGTGTTTATCTATGAGTACGGGTTGTTTAACGAGGGGGTGTCGGCCCAACTAGAAAGCTAATAAATGAGTTTGGCAGTCGGTTTCTCGATTACGACAAATACAGGTTAGCTTCATTTTGACTCATGATGATGCAATTTTATATGCTCTTTCAGGTAATTGTTGGTTGGAGGGCGAGGGTCCAAGCTAAGATGGAACATGAATACACATGACCTGGGTTTTATGATCACCAGTAAGAGTACCAAGATAAATATAAGAATTTTTTTTTAAAGTTTATCTCATATGTATATTGGTACATCTCTAATGAACTGACATCCCAATAACAGTTTTGCCAAAAGTGTAACAAATAATTTTACAAGGACCGTAAAGATTAGTATTATCCGGAGGGTTTCAAGTCTGTCACCGGAATTACAACTTGCTAGACGAGCTGAGAAAAAATAAACTCGTCAAAAACCTGAAATCTTGCTTTAGTTTAGGAAAAGGGAATACTTTTTAGATGTGCGCGGACTTTATACGAATGGCGTGAAACCAAAGAAAAAAAAAACAACAACAAAAGTTAAACTAATAGGTCGGTTCATGTGTGTTTTGCAGTCTTAACATTCCACAACTCTAAGAATTGTCGCATAAAGATCCGTAGCAAAGTGGTAAACATAAATGGATAGTAACATATTTGTGAGCGGTAGAGTGTTAACCATTCAGCAGACACTAAATTGTGACTAAAATTTGGCTGCTCGGTGTGTTTCGGGATACGGTCGCCTGATTGCCACCTTCCTTACACTTTGCATAATGCAATTTTCAATTATGCATTTCATTATGTATGATGGATTTTAGCATGGCTGAGTTCATAGAAAACCAACTTTTAAAAGAAAAACAAAATTAGTTAGACGAGATATTTAATTAGCCAAACATCGTGAATAAGAAGCTTAAAAAATTATCTTGCTTTCTAAGGAGGAATATTCAAACATAAGATTCTTACTAAAACAAAGAATGCGCAGCAAGTTAAAAGAAACTGATCACACATATAATAGTTATAGTTTGTTTACTTTAATCGTAACTATTAGTTATTTTGACTAAAATATAGTTATGTATTACAAATGAAATGAAATTAGACGTAATTTCAAATTATAATTAAATGAAATGTAAAACCTATTTGGACTTGAACATTAATCTTTATTATTGAAAAAGAGAACAATAACATCGAATGCTTTAAATTGAAATACATATATCGTACTACTGATTTACCTAATTTCTTGACTTCTAAATATCTATCCCAGTATGTTTTCTTGTCAAAAATGCTGCCTAGCATAGCAGAGAACCCATCCGATTAGGTCTGAGATAATTGTTGAGCAAAATCAAAATTATCTCCAAAACCGCCTTGAAAACAACCTCGGGTACAAATTGTTAAAATGCTGATGCGACTATAACATGCACGTAATTGACTGTGGAGATTATGCACTTTATTGGTAGTGGAATGATGACTTCCACGACTTTGACTTCCAACAACAGGTCTCTCCACCAGCATGCTTGAACCTATTCCACCATGACTTGAACATGTAGCTCTATGACTGGAACCTGATGGAGAAATAAGCATTCCAAACATCATCATATTCCATAAGTTTTTGCAACTCAGTCAAGTGAAATATTTGAAGTCCATGTACAAGATGGCTATAATTTTTCAACTAGCTCTGATTGATATTTCTCAAGTGTATCTTGTACCCCATAATATGGATAAACTCGATCGTGGCATCCTGAAGTAAAAGAACATTAATAGTCTTTCTTTCTGAAGATATAATATTCACATCCCAAGAAAATGGAGACATAAATGATGATGGGTCTATTTGGATATTAGAATACATAGATGTGATGGGATGGTGGAGGTGGAGGTGGAGGTTGGAAGGAAGATAAGTATCATCCATTAGGAATCCTACCTAATGTTGGAAAATCCAACTTACTCCATGTATGGTAGGGTAGTAATATTTGGCTTGTAAATATTGCTAATCTAATAAAGATAATTTATGTCGCTGCAAGGAACCCAGATGAAACCTTCATCTGTTTCCCAAGATCAACCATTTATTTTGAGAAATCACCACGTACGCTTGAAAAAGGGTTGGTGTACCTTTTTACCTTATAGATGGAGAATTGTACTTTGTTGTAGTGCCGAACATCCTTTCTATGAATATGACTTTATAACACAATTTGCTTATTTCTTACAAGTAGCATATTATAGGCTACCCCACTTTCGTAATTTTAGTTTATTAATATGGCATGCATAAATGTTTTCACCTGTTCTACACAGTTGTTGAATGATGAGTGCCAAATATTGTATATTTTTATCCCTTTTTGTTGGCATTTTAACTCATCTTTTGTGCAGTAATTCTACATTTTACCCCATATTCTGTATTTTCATTGTTTTCAAGAATAAATATTTTTATTAATTAATTTTGCATTTTTAGGTAATAAATAAAGTTCGGATGAGTCGCGGAGCGAAAAGAGCAGAAAAGTAGTGAAAAGCCGGGAGAAATTACGCAAGGAAGCCGCGAAGAATGGTGCGCACAACCTCATTTTCTACACACAAAAGCGCCTCCGTTCTCAGCCATCAGATCAGTTCTCAGAAGCATCCGACGGTCGCTCCTTCATAGAGCATCAAAATCTGAAGTCTCTGCCGAGCACCACAGCGCTGAAATTCCAAGCCTTCAGATTAGATGGTAGTTGAATCCAACGGTCGCTCCCTTGCTGTTCATCAACGTTTGATATCTCCGCCTTACACTACAACACCTAACCCCATCTAGAGCCGTTAACTTCGTTGTATCAAAAAATCTGACGGTCGCTACAAGCTTCACTTCACATCACCGTCCGATCTACCTACCAGCTTCGCATCCAGTGACTCAGCATCGCAGAACATCAAACTCGATACGCCCGCCTCACACCCTAGCGACCGAACCTATACCAGCTAACCAAACACGCCTTCTCTGCCAAACCATCGAGCCTCTCCTCCATCACCTTCCTCTGCAACTGACCACCACCTGCTCCGCCACCCACTCCATCTGCCACCACCACCAGCCCACTACGAGCTCTCAAACCACTCAACAACCCTAACCCACATCATTACTTCCCCTTTCACCAACTCTATGTCCTCCTAATCACTCAATTTCACGCGCTCTCCCATGTCAGGAACCCTAGAGGTGAAATTGACAAATTAGGTGAAATAGAGTTGCAATTGGAGGCGTGGATAGCAGCAGGAGCGTCAGAGGAAGAATGGGTCGACGCACATGGGAGGAATTGTGCCATAAAATTAGGTAATTTGAAAAAAACCTAATTTCACTGATTTTGGGGGAAAATTGGGGAAAACCCTAATTGGGTGATTGGGTATAAATTGATGTTGTGTGAAGTATTAGGAAGACACTGTATACCTCTCTGGACTAGCCAGTAGAGACTTTGCTACAATTTTTATGAACTTCAAATTTTAGTTGCTTGTCAGTTACAGTGGAGTATTGCATATGTTTGTAGTTGTCAGTTATGTTGCAATTTGTGTCTAATTTATATCATATGATGAATGTGAATGTTTTATACATGGTTAGCATGAGCTAAGCAGCCTCAGGCCAAGGCTCAGTGAAGCCTTGTGCACTGTCAAGTGTGAATGAGCTAGGATAGTTACTTCCTGTTGCTATGTTTTGATTGTGTAAATGAGAGATGCCAATGCTCATAGAGCCTGTGATTGGCTGTACTGCCAAAAGACAGCCAATGCTAGGGGTAGACTAGTGAGCAAGTTGGTGTTCTTCCATTTCTAGTTGTATGCTTAGGAATGAACATAACCTAGAAACATGCCACTTGATTAGGACACAAGGTGGATCATAAGCCTTGGCTTACCCACCAATTCCCTCTTAGTAATTTACATTTTCAGTTCTAAGTTTGCTTCCTGATCAGTCATCTTCTTCAGTTAATTTTCTTGCCTTTCATTTTCTTGCACTTTGTAGCTACTGTGCACTGAAGTCAGTGCACTGAACTCACCCTGCCCTTGGCTTCCAAGCCTTGGTTATTTGCTGCTTCTCTTAGCTGTTTCTTTGTTGCTTTACTTTCCAAGCCTTGGTTCATACCATTTACATGTTTTGCTCACTGCCTTAGTGCATTGCCACTCTTATTAGCCTAGGAAAACTTCTTATATGCTCCTCTCCCTGTGGACAAACCCCTACTCACCCTTTTATTACAAATCTTGACCTTGTATACTTGCAAGTGTATTGTGTGCATCTTTAGAACCACAACAAGTTTTTGGCGCCGCTGCCGGGGAGCTGGCTGCCATATTTTTGAAGTTTTCAGAGTCTGCTGCTGTTGTTGGCCCTGCCAAGTTGCTGCTGTTGCTGTTGCTGCTGCCAACTGAAGCTGCCTAGCTGCTGCTGCAACTGCAAGTGTTGCTGAAGCTGCTGAGAAGCTACTGCTGCCAAGCTGTTGCTGCTGCTGTTGCTGCTGCCAAGCTTGCTGCCAACTGAAGCTGCCTAGCTGCTGCTGCTGCTGTTGCTTCTGATCCAATTGCTGCCAACTGCTGCCAACTGAAGCTGCCAAGCTGCTGCCAGGCCTGCTGCCAAGCCAACTGGGCTGCCAACTGATGCTGCTGCTGGGCTTGCAACTTCTGCTCTTGGGCTTCGCTGCTTCAACTGGGCTCCGTTGCTGCTGCTGCTGGGCTCTGCTCCACCTGTTGCTGCTGGGCTTGGACGTGAGCTGCTAGGACGATCCTAAAGCCCAACTGGGCCTTGAAACTAAAAGGGGACTAAAAGCCTATTTTTGGGCTTCCCTCCAAAAACAAGTAAGCCTAACCCATGAGTTAACCCACTTGGGCCTCATTTAAATTCAAATTTGGGCTTGTAATAATTTATTTAATTATTTATTTTGGGATTGTAATAATTTTTATTTTCTTTTTCTTTTTTTTATTTGGGATTGTAATAATTTTTTATTTTCTTTTTTGTTTTTCTTTATTTTTCTTTTATTTTTCTTTTTTCTTTTATGGGTTTGTTTTAATTATTATTATTGTTTTTATTTTCTTTTATGAGTTGTGATAATTTATGCTAGGTTTAGTTCAAAATTTTTTTTCAAAAACCCAAAATTTTTAAACCAAAAACAAAACCCCTTCTTTAAACCAAAACCCATTCAAAAACCAAATCTTCATAACCCTTGGGCCAAATTGTTTCCGATTGCTCTGTCTGACCAACATGTTAGTTAAGGTACCTACTAGGACATGATTGTGACCTACAGAGACCAGACAAACAGACTTGTTAGAATTAACCCAGACGAACCTATCGAAATTCTAAGTTCTGGGGGAGACAGTCCAGATCAACAAGAAACAATGGGAGAACCACATACCCTCAAGGATTATATGTACCCAACTAGAGCCAGTCAACCTTCTTGTATTTTGCTGCCCGAGGCTAATGGCCATTATGAGCTGAAATCTAGCACAATACAGATGCTTCCTATTTTTAGAGGTGTTGAGAATGAAAACCCTTACCACCACGTGAGAGAATTCGAGGAAATTTGTGGAACTCTGCGTTTCACTCAAATGACCGACGAAACCCTGAAGTTAAGGCTTTTTCCTTTTTCCCTGAAAGATAAGGCAAAGGCCTGGCTCTATGCTTTACAGCCTCAATCCATCATGACATGGGATGACCTCACAAAGGAGTTTTTCAAAAAGTTTTTCCCGAACCACAAGACTGCGACAATTCGTCAAAGTCTGAATAGCTTTGTGCAATTAGAAGGTGAGACCTTAGCTAGATACCTGGAGAGATTCAATGAATTATTGCTCCAATGTCCCCATCATGGTTTTGAAAAATGGAGACTTGTGCAGATTTTGTATGAAGGTCTAGATGTGTCCACCCGAACAACGGTTGAGTCAATGTGTAATGGTCTATTCGTAGATAAAACTGCTGACGCGTCTTGGGACTTCTTGATTGAAGTAGCTGAAAAGACGCAACAGTGGGAATCCATCCGTGAAACCAGAAAGACTACATCCGAAGCAAAGGCTTTTAGGATTGAAGCGGATTTTGAGGGTAGAGCAAACATGGCATCAATAGTTAGGAGATTAGAAGAGTTAGAACTACATAAAAATTCAAAACCTTCCACCACTACTCTCCGAGAACATGTCGCTTCATCTATTTGTGCTGCTTGTAACGACCCCAGCCATCAATTCCAAAATTGTCCAGAGTTGCTTGCAGTCCAGGAGTCTAGGCTTGAACAGGCACATCCCATGTTTCAGAAACCAGAGCATAACCCTTATTCACAGACCTACAATCCAGGATGGAGAAACCACCCTAACTTTTCATGGTCAAAAGGACCCACTCAAGGAGGACCATGTCAACCCAATCAGAGCTATCAAAACAATCAAGGATATCAAAACAATCAAGGTTATCAACACCCGAGAAACCCACAACAACAATCGAACTCTCAACAATCATATCCTCAACACAATACCGACAAGAGATTGTCCACCTTAGAGGAAATGTTTCAGAGTTTGATGCAAAGTCAGAAAAATCTAGATCAAAAGATGGATCAAATATGTGAGAGAGAAAAGGGTAAACTTCCGAGCCAACCCCAACAAAATCCAAAGAGGATATTTCAAACAGGCACAACATCCTGCACTGAAACCTCACCTGATCAAATCCATGCCATTACCACCCTCCGAAGTGGTAAAGTCATCGAGAACAACGTAGGCGAACCTAATGAGTCTGATACAAATTCCACGTTGCCTCCACAACCCCAGAAAACCAAAGAATCTGAGCAAGTTGGAAAATCTGACAATTCTACTGCTGTGAATGTCCCTTTGCCAACTCATCTTCCTGTTGCTCCATTTCCTCAAAGATTGATCTATCAACAGAAAAGTACCCATTACAATGAGATGTTAGATCTGTTCAAGAGAGTCAACATCAACATTCCTTTTCTTGAAGCAATCAAGCAAATCCCTGCTTACGCCAAATTCCTCAAAGACTTGTGCACTCAAAAGCGCAAGCTCAATGTGCAAAAACGTGCTTTCTTGGCTGAGCAAGTGAGTTCCATCATTCTGAACAGAACTCCACCCAAGTTTAGGGATCCAGGATGTCCAACAATTTCTTGCACTATAGGAGAACATACGGTCAATAAAGCGTTATTAGACCTAGGTGCAAGTGTTAACCTACTGCCATATTCTGTTTATGAGCAGTTAGGTCTTGGGGAGTTGAAACCAACTTCTATCACTCTACAACTGGCAGACCGATCTGTCAAGATTCCTCGTGGGGTGGTGGAAGATGTTTTGATCAAGGTTGACAAATTCTATTTTCCCGTAGACTTCATTGTCTTAGACACTCAACCTGTACAAAACCCAGACTGTCACATTCCTGTCATCTTAGGACGTCCTTTCTTGGCTACGTCCAACGCGATCATCAACTGTCGGAATGGAGTGTTAAAACTGTCTTTTGGTAACATGACGGTAGAATTGAATGTGTTCGATATTAGTCAACAACCTGTGAATCTTGATGATGATGATGTACATGAAGTTAATATGATTGAAGGATTAATGCAAGATTCGTTGACTAACATTCTATCCGTTGACCCCTTTCAAGCATGTATGGAGAACTTTAACCCTGATTTCTATGATGATGCATACTGTAGTGACGTCCTATCTCTGCTCGAATCTGTACCTCAAATGGACGTCACCGAGAGAAAATATGAAGTGGAACAACCCCTATTCTCTGGTTCCAAGATTATTCCATCCATTGTTGAGCCACCCAAGCTTGAATTGAAAACATTGCCTAGTACATTGAAGTACGCATTCCTAGGTTCTTCTGATACTTTACCTGTCATTATTTCATCATGTTTAGACACGGAACAGGAAAGTAAGCTTTTAGAAGTACTTAAGGAACACAAAGAGGCCTTAGGATGGACCATCTCAGATCTCAAAGGAATTAGTCCCACCATTTGCATGCACCACATTAACCTTGAAGAGAATGCCAAACCATCGAGGGAAATGCAAAGGAGACTTAATCCTAACATGAGAGATGTAGTCAAAGGAGAGATCCTGAAACTACTCGATGCGGGTATCATATATCCAATTCCCGATAGCAAATGGGTTAGTCCCATTCAAGTTGTGCCTAAGAAGTCAGGCATTACTGTTGTTCAGAACGACAAGAATGAATTAGTCCCTACTCGTACAATCACAGGATGGCGAGTATGCATCGACTACAGGAAGTTGAACACAGTAACAAGGAAGGATCACTTCCCGCTCCCTTTCATTGACCAAATGCTAGAACGTGTGTCTGGACACAGTCACTACTGCTTTCTAGATGGCTTTTCCGGTTATAACCAAATTCACATTCCTCCGGAAGATCAGGAAAAAACTACATTCACGTGTCCATTTGGGACGTTTGCTTATAGACGTATGCCCTTCGGGTTGTGTAATGCACCTGCTACTTTCCAGCGCTGCATGATGAGCATTTTTTCTGACATGATAGATAGTTTTCTCGAGATCTTTATGGATGATTTCTCTGTTTTTGGTTCCTCGTTTGACGAATGTTTGAAGCATCTTGCCCTAGTGATATCCAGATGTAAAGAAAAGAACCTTGTTCTAAATTGGGAAAAATGCCATTTTATGGTGAATTCAGGAATAGTTCTAGGACACATCATCTCAGAGAAAGGAATTGAAGTGGATAAAGCTAAAGTTGACCTCATTCAACATCTACCACAACCTTGCTCTGTGAAGGAGATTAGATCATTTCTAGGTCATGCTGGTTTTTACCGGCGATTCATCAAAGATTTCAGCAAAATCTCCTGACCTCTGTGCAGTCTTCTCTCCAAAGATGTTGCCTTCAATTTCGATGATGCCTGTGTGAAGGCATGGGAGGAATTAAAAACCCTTCTCACCACCGCTCCTATAGTCCGACCACCCGATTGGAAGCTTCCGTTCGAACTTATGTGTGATGCCTCTGATTATGCTGTTGGTGCTGTTTTAGGACAGCGAGTTGATAGACTACCATATGTGATATACTATGCTAGCAAAACCCTTAATGATTCCCAACTCAATTATTCAACTACCGAGAAGGAATTGCTTGCCGTCGTTTTCGCATTAGACAAGTTTAGATCTTATCTGATAGGGTCTAAGATCATCATATACACAGACCATGCGGCTTTGAAGTATCTTCTTTCCAAGAAGGATGCTAAAGCTCGCCTTATTCAATGGATACTCTTATTACATGAATTCGATCTCGAAATCCGTGATAAGAAAGGTTGTGAGAATGTGGTTGCTGATCATTTGTCTAGATTAACTTTAGAGTCTATTGATGAATCTGAGCTGATTAGAGAATCCTTCCCAGATGAACAGCTGATGTCTATCTCAGACCTTCCTTGGTTTGCTGATATTGTTAACTACCTCGCTACAGGTAGGATGCCCTCACTTTGGTCGAGACAAGACCGCTCTAAATTCCTGGCTGAAGTCAAACATTTCCTTTGGGATGACCCATATTTGTTTAAGTACTGTCCAGACCAAATCATTAGGAGATGTGTCCCCAACACTGAACAGAAAGATGTGATATCTTTCTGTCATGACCAAGCATGTGGAGGCCATTTCAGTGCCAAGAAAACTGCTGCAAAGATCTTGCAGTGTGGATTCTATTGGCCATCATTGTTCAAGGATTGCCATGATTATTGTGTTGCTTGTGAACGCTGTCAAAAGCTAGGAAGAATTTCGAGGAGAAACATGATGCCATTGAACCCCATTTTGATTGTGGAAATTTTTGATGTTTGGGGGATAGACTTCATGGGTCCATTTCCTATGTCTGACAGCAAGTTGTACATCCTAGTTGCAGTTGATTACGTTTCTAAGTGGGTAGAAGCCATAGCAACCAGAACAAATGACCACAAGGTGGTACTTTCATTTCTAAAGGAGAACATATTTGCACGTTTTGGTACCCCTAGAGCTATCATCAGTGACGGCGGTTCACATTTTCGTAACAAGTACTTTGAGTCTTTAGTACACAAGTATGGCATAACTCACAGGGTTGCTACTCCGTACCACCCTCAGACTAGTGGACAAGTGGAAGTGTCTAATAGGGAAATTAAGCACATTCTGGAGAAGACGGTCAACCCGTCCAGGAAAGATTGGTCATTGAGATTGAATGATGCTTTATGGGCCTATAGAACAGCTTACAAGACACCAATTGGCATGTCCCCCTATCGTCTAGTGTATGGAAAGCCGTGCCATCTACCTGTGGAATTAGAACATCGTGCCTACTGGGCAATCAAAGAGCTGAACTTTTCTCTGGACGAAGCTGGAATTCAACGGAAACTTCAACTCAACGAGTTGGAAGAATTGAGAAATGAGGCTTATGACAGTGCCAAGCTGTACAAGCAAAAGATGAAGATATTTCATGATAAGCGTATTCTACGCAAATCCTTCACTCCTGGTCAGAAAGTCTTGCTGTATGACTCCCGATTACATCTTTTTCCAGGAAAACTGCGTTCCAGATGGAAGGGTCCGTACCTAGTACGCACAGTTTTTCCTCATGGAGCTGTAGAGTTGGAGGATGTCTCCAACAAGAACGTTTTCAAAGTCAACGGGCAGAGATTAAAGCCATTCCTTGAGCCATTTCCACCCGACATTGAAACAACCAACCTGGAGGACCCAGTCTATGTGGACTAAACTGGTCCACTCTTTCCCCAAATAACCAAACAGTTTTCCAAATGTTTCCCTAAAAACCAAAATTTTTCGTTTTCCCGACAAAACCAAATTTTTTCCAAAAAGTCCAATCCCATTAAAAACCAAAATTTTCTTGTAGATAATGTGTTAGTTAAATTTCCTTTTGTTTATATTTTGTGCTCATCCATTGTGACTGCTAATATGATGGATTTTTGCCTTGAAATAACGGAGTTTTAATCGAGCTACCACCGTACAATCGGGTATTCTCTCTCCTTTTACTCTACTCAGCATGTTCCTCTTCATATATTGTTTTATAATTCTTTCCATGTTTTGAAACATTGAGGACAATGTTTAGTTTAGGTTTGGGGGTATAGAGTAGATACCATGATAATTTGCTATAATTGAAAACGAACTCCTTCCTCTTTTTGAAAAAAATTGAAAAATTCAAAAATAAAAAATAAAA